>NC_092006.1:10186700-10470781 GCF_044704955.1 Pristiophorus japonicus
TCTCAGTGCGTCTCAGTGTCTCAGTGTCTCAGTATGTCTCAGTGTCTCACTGTCCCAGTGTGTCTCAGTGTGTCTCACTGTCCCAGTGTCTCATTGTCTCAGTGTGTCTCAGTGTCCAAGTGTGTCAGTGTGTCTCAGTGTCTCAGTGTGTCTCAGTGTGTCAGTGTCTCTCATTGTCTCAGTGTGTCTCATTATCTCAGTGTCTCAATGAGTCCCAGTGTCTCACTGTGTCCCAGTGTCTCAGTGTGTCTCATTGTCTCATTGTCTCAGTGTCCCAGTGTGTCTCAAAGTCTCAGTGCGTCTCAGTGTCTCATTGCCTCAGCGTCTCAGTTTCTCAATGTGTCCCAGTGTCTCAGTGTGTCTCAGTGCCTCAGTGTGTCTCAGTGTCTCAGTGTCTCATTGTCTCAGTGTCTCAGTGTCTCAGTGTCTCATTGTCTCAGTGTCTCATTGTCTCAGTGTCTCATTGTCTCAGTGTCTCATTGTCTCAGTGTGTCTCAGTGCCTCAGTGCCTCAGTGTGTCTCAGTGTCTCATGTCTCATTGTCTCAGTGTCTCAGTGTGTCTCAGTGTCTCATTGTCTCAGTGTCTCATTGTCTCAGTGTGTCTCAGTGTCTCAGTGTGTCTCAGTGTCTCATTGTCTCAGTGTCTCAGTGTGTCTCAGTGTCTCAGTGTCTCAGTGTCTCAGTGTGTCTCAGTGTCTCATTGTCTCAGTGTCTCATTGTCTCAGTGTGTCTCAGTGCCTCAGTGTGTTTCAGTGTCTCAGTGTCTCATTGTCTCAGTGTCTCATTGTCTCAGTGTGTCTCAGTGTCTCAGTGTGTCTCAGTGTCTCATTGTCTCAGTGTGTCTCAGTGTCTCAGGGTCTCAGTGTCTCAGTGTGTCTCAGTGCCTCAGTGTGTCTCAGTGTCTCAGTGTCTCATTGTCTCAGTGTCTCAGTGTGTCTCATTGTCTCAGTGTCTCAGTGTGTCTCATTGTCTCAGTGTCTCATTGTCTCAGTGTGTCTCAGTGTCTCAGTGTGTCTCAGTGTGTCTCAGTGTCTCATTGTCTCAGTGTGTCTCAGTGTCTCATTGTCTCAGTGTCTCAGTGTGTCTCAGTGCCTCAGTGTGTCTCAGTGTCTCAGTGTCTCATTGTCTCAGTGTCTCAGTGTGTCTCATTGTCTCAGTGTCTCATTGTCTCAGTGTGTCTCAGTGTCTCAGTGTGTCTCAGTGTCTCAGTGTCTCAGTGTGTCTCAGTGTCTCATTGTCTCAGTGTCTCAGTGTGTCTCAGTGTCTCATTGTCTCAGTGTCTCAGTGTGTCTCAGTGTCCTATTGTCTCAGTGTCTCAGTGTCTCGTTGTCTCAGTGTCTCAGTGTGTCTCAGTGTCTCATTGTCTCAGTGTCTCAGTGTCTCGTTGTCTCAGTGTCTCAGTGTGTCTCAGTGTCTCATTGTCTCAGTGTCTCAGTGTGTCTCAGTGTCTCATTGTCTCAGTGTCAACATGTGTCGCAGTGTCTCAGTGCGTCTCAGTATCTCAGTATGTCTCAGTGCCACAGTGACTCAGTGTGTCTCAAGGTCTCAGTATGTCATAGTGTCCCAGTGTCTCAGTGTGTCTCAGTGTCTCAGTGTGTCTCATTGTCTCAGTGTCTCAGTGTCTCAGTGTGTCTCATTGTCTCAGTATCCCAGTGTCTCATTGTCTCAGTATCCCAGTGTCTCAGTGTCTCAGTGTGTCCCAGTGTCTCAGTGTCTCAGTGTGTCTGAGTGTGTCTCAGTGCCTCAGTGTGTCTCAGTGTCTCAGTGTGTCCCAGTGTGTCTCAGTGTCTCAGTGTCTCTCAGTGTCTCAGTGTCTCAGTGTGTCTCAGTGTCTCTCAGTATGTCTCAGTGTCTCTCAGTATGTCTCAGTGTCTTAGTGTGTCTCACTGTCTCAGTGTCCCAGTGTGTCTCAGTGTGTCTCAGTGTGTCTCAGTGTCTCAGTGTGTCTCAGTGTCTCAGTGTGTCTCATTGTCTCAGTGTTTCACTGTCTCCGTGTCGCAATGTGTCCCAGTGTCTCAGTGTCTCATTGTCTCAGTGTGCCTCAGTGTGCCTCAGTGTCCAGTGTGTCTCAGTGTCCTATTGTCCCAGTGTCTCATTGTCTCAGTGTGTCTCAGTGTCCCAGTGTGTCAGTGTGTCTCAGTGTGTCTCATTGTCTCAGTGTGTCTCATTATCTCAGTGTCTCAGTGAGTCTCAGTGTCTCAGTGTGTCCCAGTGTCTCACTGTCTCAGTGTCTCAATGAGTCCCAGTGTCTCAGTGTGTCCCAGTGTCTCAGTGTGTCTCATTGTCTCATTGTCTCAGTGTTCCAGTATGTCTCGAAGTCTCAGTGCGTCTCAGTGTCTCATTGCCTCAGTGTCTCAGTGTCTCAATGTGTACCAGTGTCTCAGTGTGTCTCAGTGCCTCAGTGTATCTCAGTGTCTCAGTGTCTCATTGTCTCATTGTCCCAATTTGTCCCAGTGTCTCAGTGTGTCTCATTGTCTCAGTGTGCCTCAGTGTGTCTCAGTGTCTCAGTGTCTCATTGTCTCAGTGTCTCAGTGTGTCTCAGTGTCACTGTGTTTCAGTGTCTCAGTGTGTCTCAGTGTCTCAGTGTCTCAGTGCGTTTCAGTGTCTCAGTGTGTCTCAGTGTCTCAGTGTGTCTCAGTGTCTCATTGTCTCAATGTCTCAGTGTGTCTCAGTGTCTCATTGTCTCAGTGTCTCAGTGTCTCATTGTCTCAGTGTCTCAGTGTGTCTCAGTGTCTCACTGTGTTTCAGTGTCTCAGTGTCTCAGTGTGCCTCGGTGTCTCAGTGTCTCAGTGTGTCAGTGTCTCAGTGTCTCATTGTCTCAGTGTCTCAGTGTGTCAGTGTCTCAGTGTCTCATTGTCTCAGTGTCTCAGCGTGTCCCAGTGTCTCAGTGTTCCAGTGTGTCTCAGTGTCCCAGTGTGTCTCAGGGTCTCAGTGTCTCATTGTCTCAGTGTCTGTGTCTCAGTGTGTCAGTGTCTCAGTGCGTCTCAGTGTCTCAGTGTGTCTCATTGTCTCATTGTCTCAGTGTGTCTCAGTGTCCCAGTGTCTCAGTGTGTCAGTGTCTCAGTGTCCCAGTGTGTCAGTGTGTCTCAGTGTTTCAGTGTCTCAGTGTGTCTGAGTGTGTCTCAGTGTGTCTCATTGTCTCAGTGTCTCAGTGTGTCCAAGTGTGTCTCAGTGTCTCAGTGTGTCTCAGTGTCTCAGTGTCTCTCAGTGTGTCTCAGTGTCTCTCAGTGTCTCAGTGTCCCAGTGTCTCAGTGTCTCAGTGTGTCTCAGTGTCTCAGTGTGTCTCTGTGTCTCAGCGTGTCTCAGTGTCGCAGTGTCCCAATGTCTCAGTGTGTCTCAGTGTCTCATTGTCTCAGTGTCTCAGTGTCCCAGTGTCTCAGTGTCTCAGTGTGTCTCAGTGTGTCTCACTGTCTCAGTGTCCCGGTGTGTCTCAGTGTCCCAGTGTGTCTCAGTGTGTCTCAGTGTCTCAGTGTGTCTCAGTGTGTCACAGTGTTTCAGTGTCTCAGTGTGTCTCAGTGTGTCTCAGTGTCTCAGTGTGTCTCAGTGTCTCAATGCCTCAGTGTCTAAGTGTGTCTCAGTGTGTCTCATTGTCTCAGTGTTTCACTGTCTCCGTGTCTCAATGTGTCCCAGTGTCTCAGATGTGTCTCAGTGTGTCTCATTGTTTCAGTGTTTCACTGTCTCCGTGTCTCAATGTGTCTCAGTGTCTCAGTGTGTCTCATTGTCTCAGTGTCTCAGTGTCTCAGTGTGTCTCAGTGTCTCAGTGTGTCTCACTGTCTCAGTGTCTCAGAGTGTCTCAGTGTCTCAGTGTGTCTCACTGTCTCAGTGTCCCAGTGTGTATCAGTTTCTCAGTGTGTCTCAATGTGTCTCAGTGTCACAGTGTCTCAGTGTCTCAGTGTGTCTCAGTGTCTCAGTGTGTCTCATTGTCTCAGTGTCTCAGTGTCTCATTGTCTCAGTGTGTCTCAGTGTGTCTCAGTGTCTCAATTTCTCAGTGTGTCTCAGTGCCTCAGTGTGTCTCATTGTCTCAGTGTCTCACTGTCTCCGTGTCTGAATGTGTCCCAGTGTCTCAGTGTGTCTCAGTGTGTCTCATTGTCTCATTGTCTCAGTGTGTCTCATTGTCTCAGTGTGTCTCACTGTCCCAGTGTCTCAGTCTCTCACTGTGTCTCAGTGTTTCACTGTGTCTCAGTGTCGCAGTGTCTCAGTGTCTCAGTGTGTCTCAGTGTCTCAGTGTGCCTCATTGTCTCAGTGTGTCCTAGTGTGTCTCAGTGTGTCTCACTGTGTCATTGTCTCAGTGTCTCAGTGTGTCTCAGTGTCTCTGTGTCTCAGTGAGTCTCAGAAACTCAATGTCTCAGTGTGTATCAGTGTGTCAGTGTCTCATTGTCTCAGTGTGTATCAGTCTCTCAGTGTCAGTATGTCAGTGTCTCAGTGTGTCTCAGTTTCTCATTGACTCAGTGTCTGTGTCTCAGTGTGTCTGAGTATGTCTCAGCGCATCACAGTGTATCTCAGTGTCTCAGTGTCTATGTGTCCCAGTGTCCCAGTGTGTCAGTGCCTCGGTGTCTCAGTGTCTCAGTGTGTCAGTGTGTCAGTGTCTCAGTGTGTCTCAGTGTCTCAGTGTCCCAGTGTGTCTCAGTGTCTCAGTGTGTCTCAGTGTCTCAGTGTGTCTCATTGTCTCAGGGTCTCAGTGTGTCTCAGTGTCTCAGTGTGTCTCATTGTCTCAGTGTTTCACTGTCTCCGTGTCGCAATGTGTCCCAGTGTCTCAGTGTCTCATTGTCTCAGTGTTCCTCAGTGTCCAGTGTGTCTCAGTGTCCTATTGTCCCAGTGTCTCATTATCTCAGTGTGTCTCAGTGTCCCAGTGTGTCAGTGTGTCTCAGTGTGTCTCATTGTCTCAGTGTGTCTCATTATCTCAGTGTCTCAGTGAGTCTCAGTGTCTCAGTGTGTCCCAGTGTCTCACTGTCTCAGTGTCTCAATGAGTCCCAGTGTCTCAGTGTGTCCCAGTGTCTCAGTGTGTCTCATTGTCTCATTGTCTCAGTGTTCCAGTATGTCTCGAAGTCTCAGTGCGTCTCAGTGTCACATTGCCTCAGTGTCTCAGTGTCTCAATGTGTACCAGTGTCTCAGTGTGTCTCAGTGCCTCAGTGTGTCTCAGTGTCTCAGTGTCTCATTGTCTCAGTGTCCCAATTTGTCCCAGTGTCTCAGTGTGTCTCATTGTCTCAGTGTGCCTCAGTGTGTCTCAGTGTCTCAGTGTCTCATTGTCTCAGTGTCTCAGTGTGTCTCAGTGTCACTGTGTTTCAGTGTCTCAGTGTGTCTCAGTGTCTCAGTGTGTTTCAGTGTCTCAGTGTGTCTCAGTGTCTCAGTGTCTCAGTGTGTCAGTGTCTCAGTGTCTCATTGTCTCAGTGTCTCAGCGTGTCCCAGTGTCTCAGTGTTCCAGTGTGTCTCAGTGTCCCAGTGTGTCTCAGGGTCTCAGTGTCTCATTGTCTCAGTGTCTGTGTCTCAGTGTGTCAGTGTCTCAGTGCGTCTCAGTGTCTCAGTGTGTCTCATTGTCTCATTGTCTCAGTGTGTCTCAGTGTCTCAGTGTCTCAGTGTGTCAGTGTCTCAGTGTCCCAGTGTGTCAGTGTGTCTCAGTGTTTCAGTGTCTCAGTGTGTCTGAGTGTGTCTCAGTGTGTCTCATTGTCTCAGTGTCTCAGTGTGTCCCAGTGTGTCTCAGTGTCTCAGTGTGTCTCAGTGTCTCAGTGTCTCTCAGTGTCTCTCAGTGTCTCAGTGTCCCAGTGTCTCAGTGTCTCAGTGTGTCTCAGTGTCTCAGTGTGTCTCTGTCTCTCAGCGTGTCTCAGTGTCGCAGTGTCCCAATGTCTCAGTGTCTCAGTGTCTCATTGTCTCAGTGTCTCAGTGTCCCAGTGTCTCAGTGTCTCAGTGTGTCTCAGTGTGTCTCACTGTCTCAGTGTCCCAGTGTGTCTCAGTGTGTCTCAGTGTGTCTCAGTGTGTCACAGTGTTTCAGTGTCTCAGTGTGTCTCAGTGTGTCTCAGTGTCTCAGTGTGTCTCAGTGTCTCAATGCCTCAGTGTCTAAGTGTGTCTCAGTGTGTCTCATTGTCTCAGTGTTTCACTGTCTCCGTGTCTCAATGTGTCCCAGTGTCTCAGATGTGTCTCAGTGTGTCTCATTGTCTCAGTGTTTCACTGTCTCCGTGTCTCAATGTGTCTCAGTGTCTCAGTGTGTCTCATTGTCTCAGTGTCTCAGTGTGTCTCAGTGTCTCAGTGTGTCTCACTGTCTCAGTGTCTCAGTGTGTCTCAGTGTCTCAGTGTCTCAGTGTGTCTCACTGTCTCAGTGTCCCAGTGTGTATCAGTGTCTCAGTTTCTCAGTGTGTCTCAATGTGTCTCAGTGTCACAGTGTCTCAGTGCCTCAGTGTGCCTCAGTGTCCAGTGTGTCTCAGTGTCCTATTGTCCCAGTGTCTCATTGTCTCAGTGTGTCTCAGTGTCCCAGTGTGTCAGTGTGTCTCAGTGTGTCTCATTGTCTCAGTGTGTCTCATTGTCTCAGTGTCTCAGCGTGTCCCAGTGTCTCAGTGTTCCAGTGTGTCTCAGTGTCCCAGTGTGTCTCAGGGTCTCAGTGTCTCATTGTCTCAGTGTCTGTGTCTCAGTGTGTCAGTGTCTCAGTGCGTCTCAGTGTCTCAGTGTGTCTCATTGTCTCATTGTCTCAGTGTGTCTCAGTGTCTCAGTGTCTCAGTGTGTCAGTGTCTCAGTGTCCCAGTGTGTCAGTGTGTCTCAGTGTTTCAGTGTCTCAGTGTGTCTGAGTGTGTCTCAGTGTGTCTCATTGTCTCAGTGTCTCTCAGTGTGTCTCAGTGTCTCTCAGTGTCTCAGTGTCCCAGTGTCTCAGTGTCTCAGTGTGTCTCAGTGTCTCAGTGTGTCTCTGTGTCTCAGCGTGTCTCAGTGTCGCAGTGTCCCAATGTCTCAGTGTCTCAGTGTCTCATTGTCTCAGTGTCTCAGTGTCCCAGTGTCTCAGTGTCTCAGTGTGTCTCACTGTCTCAGTGTCCCAGTGTGTCTCAGTGTCCCAGTGTGTCTCAGTGTGTCTCAGTGTCTCAGTGTGTCTCAGTGTGTCACAGTGTTTCAGTGTCTCAGTGTGTCTCAGTGTGTCTCAGTGTCTCAGTGTGTCTCAGTGTCTCAATGCCTCAGTGTCTAAGTGTGTCTCAGTGTGTCTTATTGTCTCAGTGTTTCACTGTCTCCGTGTCTCAATGTGTCCCAGTGTCTCAGATGTGTCTCAGTGTGTCTCATTGTCTCAGTGTTTCACTGTCTCCGTGTCTCAATGTGTCTCAGTGTCTCAGTGTGTCTCATTGTCTCAGTGTCTCAGTGTGTCTCAGTGTCTCAGTGTGTCTCACTGTCTCAGTGTCTCAGTGTGTCTCAGTGTCTCAGTGTCTCAGTGTGTCTCACTGTCTCAGTGTCCCAGTGTGTATCAGTGTCTCAGTTTCTCAGTGTGTCTCAATGTGTCTCAGTGTCACAGTGTCTCAGTGTCTCAGTGTGCCTCAGTGTGCCTCAGTGTCCAGTGTGTCTCAGTGTCCTATTGTCCCAGTGTCTCATTGTCTCAGTGTGTCTCAGTGTCCCAGTGTGTCAGTGTGTCTCAGTGTGTCTCATTGTCTCAGTGTGTCTCATTATCTCAGTGTCTCAGTGAGTCTCAGTGTCTCAGTGTGTCCCAGTGTCTCACTGTCTCAGTGTCTCAATGAGTCCCAGTGTCTCAGTGTGTCCCAGTGCCTCAGTGTGTCTCAGTGTCTCAGTGTCTCATTGTCTCAGTGTCCCAATTTGTCCCAGTGTCTCAGTGTGTCTCATTGTCTCAGTGTGCCTCAGTGTGTCTCAGTGTCTCAGTGTCTCATTGTCTCAGTGTCACTGTGTTTCAGTGTCTCAGTGTGTCTCAGTGTCTCAGTGTCTCAGTGTGTTTCAGTGTCTCAGTGTGTCTCAGTGTCTCAGTGTGTCTCAGTGTCTCATTGTCTCAGTGTCTCAGTGTGTCTCAGTGTCTCATTGTCTCAGTGTCTCAGTGTGTCTCAGGGTCTCAGTGTCTCATTGTCTCAGTGTCTCAGTGTGTCTCAGTGTCTCAGTGTGTCTCAGTGTCTCATTGTCTCAGTGTCAACAAGTGTCGCAGTATCTCAGTGTGTCTCAGTGTCTCAGTATGTCTCAGTGTCACAGTGTCTCAGTGTGTCTCAGGGTCTCAGTATGTCATAGTGTCCCAGTGTCTCATTGTCTCAGTGTCTCAGTGTGTCTCAGTGTCTCACTGTGTTTCAGTGTCTCAGTGTGTCTCAGTGTGTCTCATTGTCTCAGTGTGTCTCAGTGTCTCAGTGTGTCTCATTGTCCCAGTGTCTCAGTGTGTCTCATTGTCTCAGTGTGCCTCAGTGTGTCTCAGTGTCTCAGTGTCTCATTGTCTCAGTGTGTCTCAGTGTCACTGTGTTTCAGTGTCTCAGTGTGTCTCAGTGTCTCAGTGTCTCAGTGTGTTTCAGTGTCTCAGTGTGTCTCAGTGTCTCAGTGTGTCTCAGTGTCTCATTGTCTCAGTGTCTCAGTGTGTCTCAGTGTCTCATTGTCTCAGTGTCTCAGTGTGTCTCATTGTCTCAGTGTCTCAGTGTGTCTCAGTGTCTCAGTGTGTCTCAGTGTCTCATTGTCTCAGTGTCTCAGTGTGTCTCAGTGTCTCATTGTCTCAGTGTCAACAAGTGTCGCAGTATCTCAGTGTGTCTCAGTGTCTCAGTATGTCTCAGTGTCACAGTGTCTCAGTGTGTCTCAGGGTCTCAGTATGTCATAGTGTCCCAGTGTCTCAATGTGTCTCAGTGTCTCAGTGTGTCTCATTGTCTCAGTGTCTCAGTGTCTCAGTGTGTCTCAGTGTCTCAGTGTGTCTCACTGTCTCAGTGTCTCAGAGTGTCTCAGTGTCTCAGTGTGTCTCACTGTCTCAGTGTCCCAGTGTGTATCAGTGTCTCAGTTTCTCAGTGTGTCTCAATGTGTCTCAGTGTCACAGTGTCTCAGTGTCTCAGTGTGTCTCAGTGTCTCAGTGTGTCTCAGTGTCTCAGTGTGTCTCATTGTCTCAGTGTCTCAGTGTCTCATTGTCTCAGTGTGTCTCAGTGTGTCTCAGTGTCTCAATTTCTCAGTGTGTCTCAGTGCCTCAGTGTGTCTCATTGTCTCAGTGTCTCACTGTCTCCGTGTCTGAATGTGTCCCAGTGTCTCAGTGTGTCTCAGTGTGTCTCATTGTCTCATTGTCTCAGTGTGTCTCATTGTCTCAGTGTGTCTCACTGTCCCAGTGTCTCAGTCTCTCACTGTGTCTCAGTGTTTCACTGTGTCTCAGTGTCGCAGTGTCTCAGTGTCTCAGTGTGCCTCATTGTCTCAGTGTGTCCTAGTGTGTCTCAGTGTGTCTCACTGTGTCATTGTCTCAGTGTCTCAGTGTGTCTCACTGTGTCATTGTCTCAGTGTCTCAGTGTGTCTCAGTGTCTCAGTGTGTCTCAGTGTCTCTGTGTCTCAGTGAGTCTCAGAAACTCAGTGTCTCAGTGTGTATCAGTGTGTCAGTGTCTCATTGTCTCAGTGTCTTATTGTCTCAGTCTCTCAGCGCGTTCCAGTGTCTCAGTATCCCAGTGTGTCTCAGTGTGTCTCAGTGACTCATTGTCTCAGTGTCCCAGTGTGTCTCAGTGTGTCTCAGAATCTCAGTGTCTCACTGTGTCTCATTGTCTCAGTGTCCCAGTGTGCCTCAGTGTGTCTCAGAATCTCAGTGTCGCACTGTGTATCAGTGTCTCAGTGTCCCAGTGTGTCTCAGTGTGTCTCAGTGTCTCATTGTCTCAGTGTGTCTCAGTGTTCCAGTGTGTCTCAGTGTCTCACTGTGTTTCAGTGTCTCAGTGTCTCAGTGTGTCTCAGTGTCTCATTGTCTCAGTGTCTCAGTGTGTCTCAGTGTCTCATTGTCTCAGTGTCAACAAGTGTCGCAGTGTCTCAGTGTGTCTCAGTGTCTCAGTATGTCTCAGTGTCACAGTGTCTCAGTGTGTCTCAGGGTCTCAGTATGTCATAGTGTCCCCGTGTCTCAGTGTCTCAGTGTGTCTCATTGTCTCAGTGTGTCTCAGTGTCTCAGTGTGTCTCATTGTCTCAGTGTGTCTCAGTGTCTCTGTGTGTCTCATTGTCTCAGTATCCCAGTATCTCAGTGTCTCAGTGTGTCCCAGTGTCCCAGTGTCTCAGTATCTCAGTGTGTCTGAGTGTGTCTCAGTGTGTCTCATTGTCTCAGTGTCTCAGTGTGTCCCAGTGTGTCTCAGTGTCTCAGTGTGTCTCAGTGTCTCAGTGTCTCTCAGTGTGTCTCAGTGTCTCTCAGTGTCTCAGTGTCCCAGTGTCTCAGTGTCTCAGTGTGTCTCAGTGTCTCAGTGTGTCTCTGTGTCTCAGCGTGTCTCAGTGTCGCAGTGTCCCAATGTCTCAGTGTGTCTCAGTGTCTCATTGTCTCAGTGTCCCAGAGTCTCAGTGTCTCAGTGTGTCTCAGTGTGTCTCACTGTCTCAGTGTCCCAGTGTGTCTCAGTGTCCCAGTGTGTCTCAGTGTGTCTCAGTGTCTCAGTGTGTCTCAGTGTGTCACAGTGTTTCAGTGTCTCAGTGTGTCTCAGTGTGTCTCAGTGTCTCAGTGTGTCTCAGTGTCTCAATGCCTCAGTGTCAAAGTGTGTCTCAGTGTGTCTCATTGTCTCAGTGTTTCACTGTCTCCGTGTCTCAATGTGTCCCAGTGTCTCAGATGTGTCTCAGTGTGTCTCATTGTCTCAGTGTTTCACTGCCTCCGTGTCTCAATGTGTCTCAGTGTCTCAGTGTGTCTCATTGTCTCAGTGTCTCAGTGTCTCAGTGTGTCTCACTGTCTCAGTGTCTCAGTGTGTCTCAGTGTCTCAGTGTGTCTCACTGTCTCAGTGTCCCAGTGTGTATCAGTGTCTCAGTTTCTCAGTGTGTCTCAATGTGTCTCAGTGTCACAGTGTCTCAGTGTCTCAGTGTGTCTCAGTGTGTCAGTGTGTCTCATTGTCTCAGTGTCTCAGTGTCTCAGTGTCCCAGTGTGCCTCAGTGTGTCTCAGAATCTCAGTGTCGCACTGTGTATCAGTGTCTCAGTGTCCCAGTGTGTCTCAGTGTCTCATTGTCTCAGTGTGTCTCAGTGTTCCAGTGTGTCTCAGTGTATCACTGTGTTTCAGTGTCTCAGTGTCTCAGTGTGTCTCAGTGTCTCATTGTCTCAGTGTCTCATTGTCTCAGTGTCAACAAGTGTCGCAGTGTCTCAGTGTGTCTCAGTGTCTCAGTATGTCTCAGTGTCACAGTGTCTCAGTGTGTCTCAGGGTCTCAGTATGTCATAGTATCCCAGTGTCTCAGTGTCTCAGTGTGTCTCATTGTCTCAGTGTGTCTCAGTGTCTCAGTGTGTCCCAGTGTCCCAGTGTCTCAGTATCTCAGTGTGTCTGAGTGTGTCTCAGTGTGTCTCATTGTCTCAGTGTCTCAGTGTGTCTCAGTGTCTCAGTGTGTCTCAGTGTCTCAGTGTCTCTCAGTGTGTCTCAGTGTCTCTCAGTGTCTCAGTGTCCCAGTGTCTCAGTGTCTCAGTGTGTCTCAGTGTCTCATTGTGTCTCAGTGTCGCAGTGTCCCAATGTCTCAGTGTGTCTCAGTGTCTCATTGTCTCAGTGTCTCAGTGTCCCAGTGTCTCAGTGTCTCAGTGTGTCTCAGTGTGTCTCAGTGTGTCTCACTGTCTCAGTGTCCCAGTGTGTCTCAGTGTCCCAGTGTGTCTCAGTGTGTCTCATGTCTCAGTGTGTCTCAGTGTGTCACAGTGTTTCAGTGTCTCAGTGTGTCTCAGTGTGTCTCAGTGTCTCAGTGTGTCTCAGTGTCTCAATGCCTCAGTGTCTCAGTGTGTCTCAGTGTGTCTCATTGTCTCAGTGTTTCACTGTCTCCGTGTCTCAAAGTGTCCCAGTGTCTCAGATGTGTCTCAGTGTGTCTCATTGTCTCAGTGTTTCACTGTCTCCGTGTCTCAATGTGTCTCAGTGTCTCAGTGTGTCTCATTGTCTCAGTGTCTCAGTGTGTCTCACTGTCTCAGTGTCTCAGTGTGTCTCAGTGTCTCAGTGTGTCTCACTGTCTCAGTGTCCCAGTGTGTATCAGTGTCTCAGTTTCTCAGTGTGTCTCAATGTGTGTCAGTGTCACAGTGTCTCAGTGTCTCAGTGTGTCTCAGTGTGTCAGTGTGTCTCATTGTCTCAGTGTCTCAGTGTCTCATTGTCTCAGTGTGTCTCAGTGTGTCTCAGTGTCTCAATTTCTCAGTGTGTCTCAGTGCCTCAGTGTGTCTCATTGTCTCAGTGTCTCACTGTCTCCGTGTCTGAATGTGTCCCAGTGTCTCAGTGTGTCTCAGTGTGTCTCATTGTCTCAGTGTGTCTCACTGTCCCAGTGTCTCAGTCTCTCACTGTGTCTCAGTGTTTCACTGTGTCTCAGTGTCGCAGTGTCTCAGTGTCTCAGTGTGTCTCAGTGTCTCAGTGTGCCTCATTGTCTCAGTGTGTCCTAGTGTGTCTCAGTGTGTCTCACTGTGTCATTGTCTCAGTGTCTCAGTGTGTCTCAGTGTCTCAGTGTGTCTCAGTGTCTCTGTGTCTCAGTGAGTCTCAGAAACTCAGTGTCTCAGTGTGTATCAGTGTGTCAGTGTCTCATTGTCTCAGTGTGTATCAGTCTCTCAGTGTCAGTATGTCAGTGTCTCAGTGTGTCTTAGTTTCTCATTGACTCAGTGTCTGTGTCTCAGTGTGTCTGAGTATGTCTCAGTGTCTGAGTGTATCTCAGTGTCTCAGTGTCTATGTGTCTCAGAATCTCAGTGTCTCAGTGTGTATCAGTGCCCCAGTGTCTCATTGTCTCAGTGTCTTATTGTCTCAGTCTCTCAGCGCGTCCCAGTGTCTCAGTGTCCCAGTGTGTCTCAGTGTGTCTCAGTGTCTCATTGTCTCAGTGTCCCAGTGTGTCTCAGTGTGTCTCAGAATCTCAGTGTCTCACTGTGTCTCATTGTCTCAGTGTCCCAGTGTGCCCCAGTGTGTCTCAGAATCTCAGTGTCTCACTGTGTATCAGTGTCTCAGTGTCCCAGTGTCTCAGTGTGTCTCAGTGTCTCATTGTCTCAGTGTGTCTCAGTGTTCCATTGTGTCTCCGTGTCTCAGTGTCCCAGTGTCTCAGTGTCTCAGTGTCTCAGTGTCCCTGTGCCTCAGTGTCTCAGTCTCTCAGTGTCAGTGTCCCAGGGTCTCCGTGTCTCAGTGTGACTCAGTGTGTCTCAGTGTGTCTCACTGTCTCAGTGTCTCAGTGTGTCTCAGTGCATCTCAGAATCTCAGTGTCTCACTGTGTCTCAGTGTCCCAATGCCCCAGTGTCTCAGTGTCCCAGTGTCCCAGTGTGTCAGTGTCCCAGTGTCTCAGTGTCCCAGTGTCTCAGTGTGTTAGTGTCCCAGTGTCCCAGTGTGTCTCAGTGTCCCAGTGTGTCAGTGTGTCTCAGTGTCTCAGTGTGTCTCAGTGTCTCAGTGAGTCTCAGTGTCTCAGTGTGTCCCAGTGTCTCATTGTCTCATTGTCTCAGTGTCTCAATGCGTCCCAGTGTCTCATTGTGTCCCAGTGTCTCAGTGTGTCTCATTGTCTCATTGTCTCAGTGTCCCAGTGTGTCTCAAAGTCTCAGTGCGTCTCAGTGTCTCATTGCCTCAGCGTCTCAGTGTCTCAATGTGTCCCAGTGTCTCAGTGTGTCTCAGTGTCTCATTGTCTCAGTGTCCCAATTTGTCCCTGTGTCTCAGTGTGTCTCATTGTCTCATTGTCTCAGTGTCTCATTGTCTCAGTGTGTCTCAGTGTCTCACTGTGTTTCAGTGTCTCAGTGTGTCTCAGTGTCTCATTGTCTCATTGTCTCAGTGTGTCTCAGTCTCTCAGTGTCAGTGTGTCAGTGTCTCAGTGTGTCTCAGTTTCTCATTGTCTCAGTGTCTGTGTCTCAGTGTGTCTGAGTGTGTCTCAGTGTCTGAGTGTGCTTCAGTGTCTCAGTGTCTATGTGTCTCAGAATCTCAGTGTCTCAGTGTGTATCAGTGCCCCAGTGTCTCATTGTCTCAGTGTGTCTCAGTGTCTCACTGTGTTTCAGTGTCTCAGTGTGTCTCAGTGTCTCATTGTCTCATTGTCTCAGTGTGTCTCAGTCTCTCAGTGTCAGTGTGTCAGTGTCTCAGTGTGTCTCAGTTTCTCATTGTCTCAGTGTCTGTGTCTCAGTGTGTCTGAGTGTGTCTCAGTGTCTGAGTGTGCTTCAGTGTCTCAGTGTCTATGTGTCTCAGAATCTCAGTGTCTCAGTGTGTATCAGTGCCCCAGTGTCTCATTGTCTCAGTGTCTTATTGTCTCAGTCTCTCAGTGTCTCAGTGTGTCTCAGTGTCTCATTGTCTCAGTGTCTCAGTGTCCCAGTGTGTCTCAGTGTGTCTCAGAATCATCAGTGTCTCAGTGTCTTATTGTCTCAGTCTCTCAGCGCGTCCCAGTGTCTCAGTGTCCCAGTGTGTCTCAGTGTGTCTCAGTGTCTCAGTGTCCCAGTGTGTCTCAGTGTCTCATTGTCTCAGTGTGTCTCAGTGTCCCAGTGTGTCTCAGTGTCTCAGTGTCCCAGTGTCTCAGTGTGTCTCAGAATCTCAGTGTCTCACTGTGTATCAGTGTCTCAGTGTCTCAGTGTCCCTGTGCCTCAGTGCCTCAGTGTGTCAGTGTCTCAGTGTCTCAGTGTGTCAGTGTCTCATCGACTCAGTGTCTATGTCTCAGCATCTCAGTGTGTCTCAGTCTCTCAGTGTCAGTGTCCCAGGGTCTCTGTGTCTCAGTGTGACTCAGTGTGACTCAGTGTGTCTCAGTGTGTCTCAGTGTCTCAGTGTGTCTCATTGTCTCAGTGTCTCAGTGTGTCAGTGTCTCATTGTCTCAGTGTGTCTCAGTGCCTCAGTGTGTTTCATTGTCTCACTGTCTCCGTGTCTGAATGTGTCCCAGTGTCTCAGTGTGTCTCAGTGTGTCTCATTGTCTCATTGTCTCAGTGTGTCTCATTGTCTCAGTGTGTCTCACTGTCCCAGTGTCTCAGTCTCTCACTGTGTCTCAGTGTTTCACTGTGTCTCAGTGTCGCAGTGTCTCAGTGTCTCAGTGTGTCTCAGTGTCTCAGTGTGCCTCATTGTCTCAGTGTGTCCTAGTGTGTCTCAGTGTGTCTCACTGTGTCATTGTCTCAGTGTCTCAGTGTGTCTCAGTGTCTCAGTGTGTCTCAGTGTCTCATTGTCTCAGTGTCAACAAGTGTCGCAGTGTCTCAGTGTGTCTCAGTATCTCAGTATGTCTCAGTGCCACAGTGACTCAGTGTGTCTCAGGGTCTCAGTATGTCATAGTGTCCCAGTGTCTCAGTGTGTCTCAGTGTCTCAGTGTGTCTCATTGTCTCAGTGTGTCTCAGTGTCTCAGTGTGTCTCATTGTCTCAGTATCCCAGTGTCTCATTGTCTCAGTATCCCAGTGTCTCAGTGTCTCAGTGTGTCTCAGTGCCTCAGTGTGTCTCAATGTCTCAGTGTCTCAGTGTGTCTCAGTGTGTCTCAGTGTCTCAGTGTGTCTCAGTGTCTCAGTGTCTCTCAGTATGTCTCAGTGTCTCATTGTCTCAGTGTCTCAGTGTCTCAGTGTGTCTCACTGTCTCAGTGTCCCAGTGTGTCTCAGTGTCTCAGTGTGTCTCAGTGTCTCAGTGTGTCTCATTGTCTCAGTGTGTCTCAGTGTCTCAGTGTGTCTCATTGTCTCAGTGTTTCACTGTCTCCGTGTCGCAATGTGTCCCAGTGTCTCAGTGTGTCTCAGTGTCTCATTGTCTCAGTGTCTCAGTGTGTCTCAGTGCCTCAGTGTGTCTCAATGTCTCAGTGTCTCAGTGTGTCCCAGTGTGTCTCAGTGTCTCATTGTCTCATTGTCTCAGTGTCTCAGTGTGTCTCAGTGTCTCTCAGTGTCTCAGTGTCTCAGTGTGTCTCAGTGTCTTAGTGTCTCTCAGTATGTCTCAGTGTCTCATTGTCTCAGTGTCTCAGTGTGTCTCACTGTGTCAGTGTCCCAGTGTGTCTCAGTGTGTCTCAGTGTCTCAGTGTCTCAGTGTGTCTCATTGTCTCAGTGTCTCAGTGTGTCTCAGTGTCTCAGTGTGTCTCATTGTCTCAGTGTTTCACTGTCTCCGTGTCGCAATGTGTCCCAGTGTCTCAGTGTGTCTCAGTGTCTCATTGTCTCAGTGTGCCTCAGTGTGCCTCAGTGTCCTGTGTGTCTCAGTGTCCTATTGTTCCAGTGTCTCATTGTCTCAATGTGTCTCAGTGTCCCAGTGTGTCAGTGTGTCTCAGTGTGTCTCATTGTCTCAGTGTGTCTCATTATCTCAGTGTCTCAGTGAGTCTCAGTGTCTCAGTGTGTCCCAGTGTCTCACTGTCTCAGTGTCTCAATGAGTCCCAGTGTCTCAGTGTGTCCCAGTGTCTCAGTGTGTCCCAGTGTGTCTCAGTGTCTCTCAGTGTCTCAGTGTGTCTCAGTGTCTCAGTGTCTCTCAGTATGTCTCAGTGTCTCATTGTCTCAGTGTCTCAGTGTCTCAGTGTGTCTCACTGTCTCAGTGTCCCAGTGTGTCTCAGTGTGTCTCAGTGTGTCTCATTGTCTCAGTGTCTCAGTGTGTCTCAGTGTCTCAGTGTGTCTCATTGTCTCAGTGTTTCACTGTCTCCGTGTCGCAATGTGTCCCAGTGTCTCAGTGTCTCATTGTCTCAGTGTGCCTCAGTGTGCCTCAGTGTCCAGTGTGTCTCAGTGTCCTATTGTCCCAGTGTCTCATTGTCTCAGTGTGTCTCAGTGTCCAAGTGTGTCAGTGTGTCTCAGTGAGTCTCAGTGTCTCAGTGTGTCCCAGTGTCTCACTGTCTCAGTGTCTCAATGAGTCCCAGTGTCTCATTGCCTCAGTATCAGTGTCTCAATGTGTACCAGTGTCTCAGTGTGTCTCAGTGCCTCAGTGTGTCTCAGTGTCTCAGTGTCTCATTGTCTCAGTATCCCAGTGTCTCAGTGTCTCAGTGTGTCTCATTGTCTCAGTGTGCCTCAGTGTGTCTCAGTGTCTCAGTGTCTCATTGTCTCAGTGTCTCAGTGTGTCTCAGTGTTACTGTGTCTCAGTGTCTCAATGTGTACCAGTGTCTCAGTGTGTCTCAGTGCCTCAGTGTGTCTCAGTGTCTCAGTGTCTCATTGTCTCAGTGTCCCAATTTGTCCCAGTGTCTCAGTGTGTCTCATTGTCTCAGTGTGCCTCAGTGTGTGTCAGTGTCTCAGTGTCTCAGTGTGTCTCAGTGTCACTGTGTTTCAGTGTCTCAGTGTGCCTCAGTGTCTCAGTGTCTCAGTGTGTTTCAGTGTCTCAGTGTGTCTCAGTGTCTCAGTGTGTCTCAGTGTCTCATTGTCTCAGTGTCTCAGTGTGTCTCAGTGTCTCATTGTCCCAGTGTCTCAGTGTGTCTCAGGGTCTCAGTGTCTCATTGTCTCATTGTCTCAGTGTGTCTCAGTGTCTCACTGTGTTTCAATGTCTCAGTGTGTCTCAGTGTCTCATTGTCTCATTGTCTCAGTGTGTCTCAGTCTCTCAGTGTCAGTGTGTCAGTGTCTCAGTGTGTCTCAGTTTCTCATTGTCTCAGTGTCTGTGTCTCAGTGTGTCTGAGTGTGTCTCAGTGTCTGAGTGTGCTTCAGTGTCTCAGTGTCTATGTGTCTCAGAATCTCAGTGTCTCAGTGTGTATCAGTGCCCCAGTGTCTCATTGTCTCAGTGTCTTATTGTCTCAGTCTCTCAGTGTCTCAGTGTCTCATTGTCTCAGTGTCTCAGTGTCCCAGTGTGTCTCAGTGTGTCTCAGAATCATCAGTGTCTCAGTGTCTTATTGTCTCAGTCTCTCAGCGCGTCCCAGTGTCTCAGTGTCCCAGTGTGTCTCAGTGTGTCTCAGTGTCTCAGTGTCCCAGTGTGTCTCAGTGTCTCATTGTCTCAGTGTGTCTCAGTGTCCCAGTGTGTCTCAGTGTCTCAGTGTCCCAGTGTCTCAGTGTGTCTCAGAATCTCAGTGTCTCACTGTGTATCAGTGTCTCAGTGTCTCAGTGTCCCTGTGCCTCAGTGTCTCAGTGTGTCAGTGTCTCAGTGTCTCAGTGTGTCAGTGTCTCATTGACTCAGTGTCTATGTCTCAGCATCTCAGTGTGTCTCAGTCTCTCAGTGTCAGTGTCCCAGGGTCTCTGTGTCTCAGTGTGACTCAGTGTGACTCAGTGTGTCTCAGTGTGTCTCAGTGTCTCAGTGTGTCTCATTGTCTCAGTGTCTCAGTGTGTCAGTGTCTCATTGTCTCAGTGTGTCTCAGTGTCTCAATTTCTCAGTGTGTCTCAGTTCCTCAGTGTGTTTCATTGTCTCACTGTCTCCGTGTCTGAATGTGTCCCAGTGTCTCAGTGTGTCTCAGTGTGTCTCATTGTCTCATTGTCTCAGTGTGTCTCATTGTCTCAGTGTGTCTCACTGTCCCAGTGTCTCAGTCTCTCACTGTGTCTCAGTGTTTCACTGTGTCTCAGTGTCGCAGTGTCACAGTGTCTCAGTGTGTCTCAGTGTCTCAGTGTGCCTCATTGTCTCAGTGTGTCCTAGTGTGTCTCAGTGTGTCTTACTGTGTCATTGTCTCAGTGTCTCAGTGTGTCTCAGTGTCTCAGTGTGTCTCAGTGTCTCATTATCTCAGTGTCAACAAGTGTCTCAGTGTGTCTCAGTATCTCAGTATGTCTCAGTGCCACAGTGACTCAGTGTGTCTCAGGGTCTCAGTATGTCATAGTGTCCCAGTGTCTCAGTGTGTCTCAGTGTCTCAGTGTGTCTCATTGTCTCAGTGTGTCTCAGTGTCTCAGTGTGTCTCATTGTCTCAGTATCCCAGTGTCTCATTGTCTCAGTATCCCAGTGTCTCATTGTCTCAGTATCCCAGTGTCTCAGTGTCTCAGTGTGTCCCAGTGTCTCAGTGTCTCAGTGTGTCTGAGTGTGTCTCAGTGCCTCAGTGTGTCTCAATGTCTCAGTGTCTCAGTGTGTCTCAGTGTCTCAGTGTCTCAGTGTCTCATTGTCTCAGTGTCTCAGTGTGTCTCAGTGTCCCAGTGTGTCTCAGTGTCTCAGTGTGTCTCAGTGTCTCAGTGAGTCTCATTGTCTCAGTGTCTCAGTGTGTCTCAGTGTCTCAGTGTGTCTCATTGTCTCAGTGTTTCACTGTCTCCGTGTCGCAATGTGTCCCAGTGTCTCAGTGTGTCTCAGTGTCTCAGTGTGCCTCAGTGTCTCAGTGTCTCAGTGTGTTTCAGTGTCTCAGTGTGTCTCAGTGTCTCAGTGTGTCTCAGTGTCTCATTGTCTCAGTGTCTCAGTGTGTCTCAGTGTCTCATTGTCCCAGTGTCTCAGTGTGTCTCAGGGTCTCAGTGTCTCATTGTCTCATTGTCTCAGTGTGTCTCAGTGTCTCACTGTGTTTCAGTGTCTCAGTGTGTCTCAGTGTCTCATTGTCTCATTGTCTCAGTGTGTCTCAGTCTCTCAGTGTCAGTGTGTCAGTGTCTCAGTGTGTCTCAGTTTCTCATTGTCTCAGTGTCTGTGTCTCAGTGTGTCTGAGTGTGTCTCAGTGTCTGAGTGTGCTTCAGTGTCTCAGTGTCTATGTGTCTCAGAATCTCAGTGTCTCAGTGTGTATCAGTGCCCCAGTGTCTCATTGTCTCAGTGTCTTATTGTCTCAGTCTCTCAGTGTCTCAGTGTCTCATTGCCTCAGTGTCTCAGTGTCCCAGTGTGTCTCAGTGTGTCTCAGAATCATCAGTGTCTCAGTGTCTTATTGTCTCAGTCTCTCAGCGCGTCCCAGTGTCTCAGTGTCCCAGTGTGTCTCAGTGTCTCAGTGTCCCAGTGTGTCTCAGTGTCTCATTGTCTCAGTGTGTCTCAGTGTCCCAGTGTGTCTCAGTGTCTCAGTGTCCCAGTGTCTCAGTGTGTCTCAGAATCTCAGTGTCTCACTGTGTATCAGTGTCTCAGTGTCTCAGTGTCCCTGTGCCTCAGTGTCTCAGTGTGTCAGTGTCTCAGTGTCTCAGTGTGTCAGTGTCTCATTGACTCAGTGTCTATGTCTCAGCATCTCAGTGTGTCTCAGTCTCTCAGTGTCAGTGTCCCAGGGTCTCTGTGTCTCAGTGTGACTCAGTGTGACTCAGTGTGTCTCAGTGTGTCTCAGTGTCTCAGTGTGTCTCATTGTCTCAGTGTCTCAGTGTGTCAGTGTCTCATTGTCTCAGTGTGTCTCAGTGTGTCTCAGTGTCTCAATTTCTCAGTGTGTCTCAGTTCCTCAGTGTGTCTCATTGTCTCACTGTCTCCGTGTCTGAATGTGTCCCAGTGTCTCAGTGTGTCTCAGTGTGTCTCATTGTCTCATTGTCTCAGTGTGTCTCATTGTCTCAGTGTGTCTCACTGTCCCAGTGTCTCAGTCTCTCACTGTGTCTCAGTGTTTCACTGTGTCTCAGTGTCGCAGTGTCTCAGTGTCTCAGTGTGTCTCAGTGTGCCTCATTGTCTCAGTGTGTCCTAGTGTGTCTCAGTGTGTCTTACTGTGTCATTGTCTCAGTGTCTCAGTGTGTCTCAGTGTCTCAGTGTGTCTCAGTGTCTCATTATCTCAGTGTCAACAAGTGTCGCAGTGTCTCAGTGTGTCTCAGTATCTCAGTATGTCTCAGTGCCACAGTGACTCAGTGTGTCTCAGGGTCTCAGTATGTCATAGTGTCCCAGTGTCTCAGTGTGTCTCAGTGTCTCAGTGTGTCTCATTGTCTCAGTGTGTCTCAGTGTCTCAGTGTGTCTCATTGTCTCAGTATCCCAGTGTCTCATTGTCTCAGTATCCCAGTGTCTCATTGTCTCAGTATCCCAGTGTCTCAGTGTCTCAGTGTGTCCCAGTGTCTCAGTGTCTCAGTGTGTCTGAGTGTGTCTCAGTGCCTCAGTGTGTCTCAATGTCTCAGTGTCTCAGTGTGTCTCAGTGTCTCAGTGTCTCTCAGTATGTCTCAGTGTCTCATTGTCTCAGTGTCTCAGTGTGTCTCAGTGTCTCAGTGTGTCTCAGTGTCTCAGTGAGTCTCATTGTCTCAGTGTCTCAGTGTGTCTCAGTGTCTCAGTGTGTCTCATTGTCTCAGTGTTTCACTGTCTCCGTGTCGCAATGTGTCCCAGTGTCTCAGTGTGTCTCAGTGTCCCATTGTCTCAGTGTCTCAGTGTGTCTGAGTGTGTCTCAGTGCCTCAGTGTGTCTCAATGTCTCAGTGTCTCAGTGTGTCTCAGTGTGTCTCACTGTGTCATTGTCTCAGTGTCTCAGTGTGTCTCAGTGTCTCAGTGTGTCTCAGTGTCTCATTATCTCAGTGTCAACAAGTGTCGCAGTGTCTCAGTGTGTCTCAGTATCTCAGTATGTCTCAGTGCCACAGTGACTCAGTGTGTCTCAGGGTCTCAGTATGTCATAGTGTCCCAGTGTCTCAGTGTGTCTCAGTGTCTCAGTGTGTCTCATTGTCTCAGTGTGTCTCAGTGTCTCAGTGTGTCTCATTGTCTCAGTATCCCAGTGTCTCATTGTCTCAGTATCCCAGTGTCTCAGTGTCTCAGTGTGTCCCAGTGTCTCAGTGTCTCAGTGTGTCTGAGTGTGTCTCAGTGCCTCAGTGTGTCTCAATGTCTCAGTGTCTCAGTGTGTCTCAGTGTCTCAGTGTGTCTCAGTGTCTCTGAGTGTCTCAGTGTGTCTCAGTGTCTCAGTGTCTCTCAGTATGTCTCAGTGTCTCATTGTCTCAGTGTCTCAGTGTCTCAGTGTGTCTCACTGTCTCAGTGTCCCAGTGTGTCTCAGTGTGTCTCAGTGTCTCAGTGTCTCAGTGTGTCTCAGTGTCTCAGTGTGTCTCATTGTCTCAGTGTCTCAGTGTGTCTCAGTGTCTCAGTGTGTCTCATTGTCTCAGTGTTTCACTGTCTCCGTGTCGCAATGTGTCCCAGTGTCTCAGTGTGTCTCAGTGTCTCATTGTCTCAGTGTCTCAGTGTGTCTGAGTGTGTCTCAGTGCCTCAGTGTGTCTCAATGTCTCAGTGTCTCAGTGTGTCCCAGTGTGTCTCAGTGTCTCATTGTCTCAGTGTCTCAGTGTGTCTCAGTGTCTCTCAGTGTCTCAGTGTCTCAGTGTGTCTCAGTGTCTCAGTGTCTCTCAGTATGTCTCAGTGTCTCATTGTCTCAGTGTCTCAGTGTCTCAGTGTGTCTCACTGTGTCTCAGTGTCCCAGTGTGTCTCAGTGTGTCTCAGTGTCTCAGTGTGTCTCATTGTCTCAGTGTCTCAGTGTGTCTCAGTGTCTCAGTGTGTCTCATTGTCTCAGTGTTTCACTGTCTCCGTGTCGCAATGTGTCCCAGTGTCTCAGTGTGTCTCAGTGTCTCAGTGTGTCTCATTATCGCAGTGTCTCAGTGAGTCTCAGTGTGTCCCAGTGTCTCACTGTCTCAGTGTCTCAATGAGTCCCAGTGTCTCATTGCCTCAGTGTCTCAGTGTCTCAATGTGTACCAGTGTCTCAGTGTGTCTCAGTGCCTCAGTGTGTCTCAGTGTCTCAGTGTCTCAGTGTCCCAATTTGTCCCAGTGTCTCAGTGTGTCTCATTGTCTCAGTGTGCCTCAGTGTGTCTCAGTGTCTCATTGTCTCAGTGTCTCAGTGTGTCTCAGTGTCACTGTGTCTCAGTGTCTCAATGTGTACCAGTGTCTCAGTGTGTCTCAGTGCCTCAGTGTGTCTCAGTGTCTCAGTGTCTCATTGTCTCAGTGTCCCAATTTGTCCCAGTGTCTCAGTGTGTCTCATTGTCTCAGTGTGCCTCAGTGTGTCTCAGTGTCTCAGTGTCTCATTGTCTCAGTGTCTCAGTGTGTCTCAGTGTCACTGTGTTTCAGTGTCTCAGTGTGTCTCAGTGTCTCAGTGTCTCAGTGTGTTTCAGTGTCTCAGTGTGTCTCAGTGTCTCAGTGTCTCATTGTCTCAGTGTCTCAGTGTCTCAGTGTCTCAGTGTGTCTCAGTGTCTCAGTGTGTCTCATTATCGCAGTGTCTCAGTGAGTCTCAGTGTGTCCCAGTGTCTCACTGTCTCAGTGTCTCAATGAGTCCCAGTGTCTCATTGCCTCAGTGTCTCAGTGTCTCAATGTGTACCAGTGTCTCAGTGTGTCTCAGTGCCTCAGTGTGTCTCAGTGTCTCAGTGTCTCAGTGTCCCAATTTGTCCCAGTGTCTCAGTGTGTCTCATTGTCTCAGTGTGCCTCAGTGTGTCTCAGTGTCTCATTGTCTCAGTGTCTCAGTGTGTCTCAGTGTCACTGTGTCTCAGTGTCTCAATGTGTACCAGTGTCTCAGTGTGTCTCAGTGCCTCAGTGTGTCTCAGTGTCTCAGTGTCTCATTGTCTCAGTGTCCCAATTTGTCCCAGTGTCTCAGTGTGTCTCATTGTCTCAGTGTGCCTCAGTGTGTCTCAGTGTCTCAGTGTCTCATTGTCTCAGTGTCTCAGTGTGTCTCAGTGTCACTGTGTTTCAGTGTCTCAGTGTGTCTCAGTGTCTCAGTGTCTCAGTGTGTTTCAGTGTCTCAGTGTGTCTCAGTGTCTCAGTGTCTCATTGTCTCAGTGTCTCAGTGTGTCTCAGTGTCTCATTGTCCCAGTGTCTCAGTGTGTCTCAGGGTCTCAGTGTCTCATTGTCTCATTGTCTCAGTGTGTCTCAGTGTCTCACTGTGTTTCAGTGTCTCAGTGTGTCTCAGTGTCTCATTGTCTTATTGTCTCAGTGTGTCTCAGTCTCTCAGTGTCAGTGTGTCAGTGTCTCAGTGTGTCTCAGTCTCTCAGTGTCAGTGTGTCAGTGTCTCAGTGTGTCTGAGTGTATCTCAGTGTCTGAGTGTGCTTCAGTGTCTCAGTGTCTATGTGTCTCAGAATCTCAGTGTCTCAGTGTGTATCAGTGCCCCAGTGTCTCATTGTCTCAGTGTCTAATTGTCTCAGTCTCTCAGTGTCTCAGTGTGTCTCAGTGTCTCATTGTCTCAGTGTCTCAGTGTCCCAGTGTGTCTCAGTGTGTCTCAGAATCATCAGTGTCTCAGTGTCTTATTGTCTCAGTCTATCAGCGCGTCCCAGTGTCTCAGTGTCCCAGTGTGTCTCAGTGTGTCTCAGTGTCTCAGTGTCCCAGTGTGTCTCAGTGTCTCATTGTCTCAGTGTGTCTCAGTGTCCCAGTGTGTCTCAGTGTCTCAGTGTCCCAGTGTCTCAGTGTGTCTCAGAATCTCAGTGTCTCAATGTGTATCAGTGTCTCAGTGTCTCAGTGTCTCAGTGTCCCTGTGCCTCAGTGTCTCAGTGTGTCAGTGTCTCAGTGTCTCAGTGTGTCAGTGTTTCATTGACTCAGTGTCTATGTCTCAGCATCTCAGTGTGTCTCAGTCTCTCAGTGTCAGTGTCACAGGGTCTCTGTGTCTCAGTGTGACTCAGTGTGACTCAGTGTGTCTCAGTGTGTCTCAGTGTCTCAGTGTGTCAGTGTCTCATTGTCTCAGTGTGTCTCAGTGTCTCAATTTCTCAGTGTGTCTCAGTGCCTCAGTGTGTTTCATTGTCTCACTGTCTTCGTGTCTGAATGTGTCCCAGTGTCTCAGTGTGTCTCAGTGTGTCTCATTGTCTCAGTGTGTCTCACTGTCCCAGTGTCTCAGTCTCTCACTGTGTCTCAGTGTTTCACTGTGTCTCAGTGTCGCAGTGTCTCAGTGTGTCTCAGTGTCTCAGTGTGCCTCATTGTCTCAGTGTGTCCTAGTGTGTCTCAGTGTGTCTCACTGTGTCATTGTCTCAGTGTCTCAGTGTGTCTCAGTGTCTCATTGTCTCACTGTCAACAAGTGTCGCAGTGTCTCAGTGTGTCTCAGTATCTCAATATGTCTCAGTGCCACAGTGACTCAGTGTGTGTCAGGGTCTCAGTATGTCATAGTGTCCCAGTGTCTCAGTGTGTCTCAGTGTCTCAGTGTGTCTCATTGTCTCAGTGTCTCAGTGTGTCTCATTGTCTCAGTATCCCAGTGTCTCATTGTCTCAGTATCCCAGTGTCTCATTGTCTCAGTATCCCAGTGTCTCAGTGTCTCAGTGTGTCCCAGTGTCTCAGTGTCTCAGTGTGTCTGAGTGTGTCTCAGTGCCTCAGTGTGTCTCAATGTCTCAGTGTCTCAGTGTGTCTCAGTGTCTCAGTGTGTCTCAGTGTCTCTCAGTGTCTCAGTGTGCCTCAGTGTCTCAGTGTCTCTCAGTATGTCTCAGTGTCTCATTGTCTCAGTGTCTCAGTGTCTCAGTGTGTCTCACTGTCTCAGTGTCCCAGTGTGTCTCAGTGTGTCTCAGTGTCTCAGTGTGTCTCAGTGTCTCAGTGTGTCTCATTGTCTCAGTGTCTCAGTGTGTCTCAGTGTCTCAGTGTGTCTCATTGTCTCAGTGTTTCACTGTCTCCGTGTCGCAATGTGTCCCAGTGTCTCAGTGTGTCTCAGTGTCTCAGTGTGTCCCAGTGTGTCTCAGTGTCTCATTGTCTCATTGTCTCAGTGTGTCTCAATGTCTCAGTGTCTCAGTGTGTCCCAGTGTGTCTCAGTGTCTCATTGTCTCAGTGTCTCAGTGTGTCTCAGTGTCTCTCAGTGTCTCAGTGTCTCAGTGTGTCTCAGTGTCTCAGTGTCTCTCAGTATGTCTCAGTGTCTCAATGTCTTAGTGTCTCAGTGTCTCAGTGTGTCTCACTGTCTCAGTGTCCCAGTGTGTCTCAGTGTGTCTCAGTGTGTCTCAGTGTGTCTCAGTGTCTCAGTGTGTCTCATTGTCTCAGTGTCTCAGTGTGTCTCAGTGTCTCAGTGTGTCTCATTGTCTCAGTGTTTCACTGTCTCCGTGTCGCAATGTGTCCCAGTGTCTCAGTGTCTCATTGTCTCAGTGTGCCTCAGTGTCCAGTGTGTTTCAGTGTCCTATTGTTCCAGTGTCTCATTGTCTCAATGTGTCTCAGTGTCCCATTGTGTCAGTGTGTCTCAGTGTGTCTCATTGTCTCAGTGTGTCTCATTATCTCAGTGTCTCAGTGAGTCTCAGTGTCTCAGTGTGTCCCAGTGTCTCACTGTCTCAGTGTCTCAATGAGTCCCAGTGTCTCAGTGCGTCCCAGTGTCTCAGTGTGTCCCAGTGTGTCTCAGTGTCTCTCAGTGTCTCAGTGTGTCTCAGTGTCTCAGTGTCTCTCAGTATGTCTCAGTGTCTCATTGTCTCAGTGTCTCAGTGTCTCAGTGTGTCTCACTGTCTCAGTGTCCCAGTGTGTCTCAGTGTGTCTCAGTGTGTCTCAGTGTCTCAGTGTGTCTCATTGTCTCAGTGTGTCTCAGTGTCTCAGTGTGTCTCATTGTCTCAGTGTTTCACTGTCTCCGTGTCGCAATGTGTCCCAGTGTCTCAGTGTCTCATTGTCTCAGTGTGCCTCAGTGTGCCTCAGTGTCCAGTGTGTCTCAGTGTCCTATTGTCCCAGTGTCTCATTGTCTCAGTGTGTCTCAGTGTCCCAGTGTGTCAGTGTGTCTCAGTGTGTCTCATTGTCTCAGTGTGTCTCATTATCTCAGTGTCTCAGTGAGTCTCAGTGTCTCAGTGTGTCCCAGTGTCTCACTGTCTCAGTGTCTCAATGAGTCCCAGTGTCTCATTGCCTCAGTGTCTCAGTGTCTCAATGTGTACCAGTGTCTCAGTGTGTCTCAGTGCCTCAGTGTGTCTCAGTGTCTCAGTGTCTCATTGTCTCAGTGTCCCAATTTGTCCCAGTGTCTCAGTGTGTCTCATTGTCTCAGTGTGCCTCAGTGTGTCTCAGTGTCTCAGTGTCTCATTGTCTCAGTGTCTCAGTGTGTCTCAGTGTCACTGTGTCTCAGTGTCTCAATGTGTACCAGTGTCTCAGTGTGTCTCAGTGCCTCAGTGTGTCTCAGTGTCTCAGTGTCCCAATTTGTCCCAGTGTCTCAGTGTGTCTCATTGTCTCAGTGTGCCTCAGTGTGTCTCAGTGTCTCAGTGTCTCATTGTCTCAGTGTCTCAGTGTGTCTCAGTGTCACTGTGTTTCAGTGTCTCAGTGTGTCTCAGTGTCTCAGTGTCTCAGTGTGTTTCAGTGTCTCAGTGTGTCTCAGTGTCTCAGTGTCTCATTGTCTCAGTGTCTCAGTGTCTCATTGTCTCAGTGTCTCAGTGTGTCTCAGGGTCTCAGTGTCTCATTGTCTCAGTCTCTCAGTGTGTCTCAGTGTCTCACTGTGTTCAGTGTCTCAGTGTGTCTCAGTGTCTCAGTGTCTCAGTGTGTCTCAGTGTCTCATTGTCTCAGTGTCTCAGTATGTCTCAGTGTCTCATTGTCTCAGTGTCAACAAGTGTCGCAGTATCTCAGTGTGTCTCAGTGTCTCAGTATGTCTCAGTGTCACAGTGTCTCAGTGTGTCTCAGGGTCTCAGTATGTCATAGTGTCCCAGTGTCTCATTGTCTCAGTGTCTCAGTGTATCTCAGTGTCTCAGTGTGTCTCATTGTCTCAGTATCCCAGTGTCTCAGTATCTCAGTGTGTCTCAATGTCCCAGTGTCTCAGTATCTCAGTGTGTCTGAGTGTGTCTCAGTGTGTCTCATTGTCTCAGTGTCTCAGTGTCTCAGTGTGTCCCAGTGTGTCTCAGTGTCTCAGTGTGTCTCAGCGTCTCAGTATCTCTCAGTGTGTCTCAGTGTCTCTCAGTGTCTCAGTGTCCCAGTGTCTCAGTGTCTCAGTGTGTCACAGTGTCTCAGTGTGTCTCTGTGTCTCAGCGTGTCTCAGTGTCGCAGTGTCCCAATGTCTCAGTGTGTCTCAGTGTCTCATTGTCTCAGTGTCTCAGTGTCCCAGTGTCTCAGTGTCTCAGTGTGTCTCAGTGTCTCAGTGTGTCTCACTGTCTCAGTGTCCCAGTGTCTCAGTGTCCCAGTGTGTCTCAGTGTCTCAGTGTGTCTCAGTGTGTCACAGTGTTTCAGTGTCTCAGTGTGTCTCAGTGTCTCAGTGTGTCTCAGTGTCTCAATGCCTCAGTGTCTAAGTGTGTCTCAGTGTGTCTCATTGTCTCAGTGTTTCACTGTCTCCGTGTCTCAATGTGTCCCAGTGTCTCAGATGTGTCTCAGTGTGTCTCATTGTCTCAGTGTTTCACTGTCTCCGTGTCTCAATGTGTCTCAGTGTGTCAGTGTGTCTCATTGTCTCAGTGTCTCAGTGTCTCAGTGTGTCTCAGTGTCTCTCACTGTCTCAGTGTCTCATTGTGTCTCAGTATCTCAGTGTCTCAGTGTGTCTCACTGTCTCAGTGTCCCAGTGCGTATCAGTGTCTCAGTTTCTCAGTGTGTCTCAGTGTGTCTCAGTGTCACAGTGTCTCAGTGTCTCAGTGTGTCTCAGTGTGTCAGTGTGTCTCATTGTCTCAGTGTCTCAGTGTGTCAGTGTCTCATTGTCTCAGTGTGTCTCAGTGTGTCTCAGTGTCTCAATTTCTCAGTGTGTCTCAGTGCCTCAGTGTGTCTCATTGTCTCACTGTCTCACTGTCTCCGTGTCTGAATGTGTCCCAGTGTCTCAGTGTGTCTCAGTGTGTCTCATTGTCTCATTGTCTCAGTGTGTCTCATTGTCTCAGTGTGTCTCACTGTCCCAGTGTCTCAGTCTCTCACTGTGTCTCAGTGTTTCACTGTGTCTCAGTGTCGCAGTGTCTCAGTGTCTCAGTGTGTCTCAGTGTCTCAGTGTGCCTCATTGTCTCAGTGTGTCCTAGTGTGTCTCAGTGTGTCTCACTGTGTCATTGTCTCAGTGTCTCAGTGTGTCTCAGTGTCTCAGTGTGTTTCAGTGTCTCTGTGTCTCAGTGAGTCTCAGAAACCCAGTGTCTCAGTGTGTATCAGTGTGTCAGTGTCTCATTGTCTCAGTGTGTATCAGTCTCTCAGTGTCAGTATGTCAGTGTCTCAGTGTGTCTCAGTTTCTCATTGACTCAGTGTGTGTCTCAGTGTGTCTGAGTATGTATCAGTGTTTGAGTGTGCCTCAGTGCCTCAGTGTGTATCAGTGCCCCAGTGTCTCATTGTCTCAATGTCTTATTGTCTCAGTCTCTCAGCGCGTCCCAGTGTCTCAGTGTCTCAGTGTGTCTCAGTGTGTCAGTGTGTCTCATTGTCTCAGTGTCTCAGTGTGTCAGTGTCTCATTGTCTCAGTGTGTCTCAGTGTGTCTCAGTGTCTCAATTTCTCAGTGTGTCTCAGTGCCTCAGTGTGTCTCATTGTCTCACTGTCTCACTGTCTCCGTGTCTGAATGTGTCCCAGTGTCTCAGTGTGTCTCAGTGTGTCTCATTGTCTCATTGTCTCAGTGTGTCTCATTGTCTCAGTGTGTCTCACTGTCCCAGTGTCTCAGTCTCTCACTGTGTCTCAGTGTTTCACTGTGTCTCAGTGTCGCAGTGTCTCAGTGTCTCAGTGTGTCTCAGTGTCTCAGTGTGCCTCATTGTCTCAGTGTGTCCTAGTGTGTCTCAGTGTGTCTCACTGTGTCATTGTCTCAGTGTCTCAGTGTGTCTCAGTGTCTCAGTGTGTTTCAGTGTCTCTGTGTCTCAGTGAGTCTCAGAAACCCAGTGTCTCAGTGTGTATCAGTGTGTCAGTGTCTCATTGTCTCAGTGTGTATCAGTCTCTCAGTGTCAGTATGTCAGTGTCTCAGTGTGTCTCAGTTTCTCATTGACTCAGTGTGTGTCTCAGTGTGTCTGAGTATGTATCAGTGTTTGAGTGTGCCTCAGTGCCTCAGTGTGTATCAGTGCCCCAGTGTCTCATTGTCTCAATGTCTTATTGTCTCAGTCTCTCAGCGCGTCCCAGTGTCTCAGTGTCCCAGTGTGTCTCAGTGTGTTTCAGTGTCTCATTGTCTCAATGTCCCAGTGTGTCTCAGTTTGTCTCAGAATCTCAGTGTCTCACTGTGTCTCATTGTCTCAGTGTCCCAGTGTGCCTCAGTGTGTCTCAGAATCTCAGTGTCTCACTGTGAATCAGTGTCTCAGTGTCCCAGTGTGTCTCAGTGTCTCATTGTCTCAGTGTGTCTCAGTGTCCCAGTGTGTCTCAGTGTCTCAGTGTCCCAGTGTCTCAGTGTCTCAGTGTCCCTGTGCCTCAGTGTCTCAGTGTGTCAGTGTCTCAGGGTCTCAGTGTGTCAGTGTCTCATTGACTCAGTGTCTGTGTCTCAGCGTCTCAGTGTGTCTCAGTCCCTCAGTGTCAGTGTCCCAGGGTCTCTGTGTCTCAGTGTGACTCAGTGTGACTCAGTGTGTCTCAGTGTCTCAGTATGTCTCATTGTCTCAGTGTCTCAGCGTGTCCCTGTGTCTCAGTGTTCCAGTGTGTCTCAGTGTCCCAGGGCCTCTGTGCCTCAGTGTGACTCAGTGTGTCTCAGTGTGCCTCAGTGTCTCAGTGTCTCACTGTGTATCAGTGTCTCAGTGTCTCAGTGTATCAGTGTCTGAGTGTCTCAGTGTCCCTGTGCCTCAGTGTCTCAGTGTCTCAGTGTGTCAGTGTCTCAGTGTGTCTCAGTCTCTCAGTGTCAGTGTCCCTGGGTCTCCGTGTCTCAGTGTGACTCAGTGTGTCTCAGTGTGTCTCACTGTCTCAGTGTCTCAGTGTGTCTCAGTGCGTCTCAGAATCTCAGTGTCTCACTGTGTCTCAGTGTCTCAATGCCCCAGTGTCTCAGTGTCCCAGTGTCCCAGTGTGTCAGTGTCCCAGTATCTCAGTGTCCCAGTGTCCCAGTGTCTCAGTGTGTTAGTGTCCCAGTGTCCCAGTGTGTCTCAGTGTCCCAGTGTCTCAGTGTCTCGTAGTCTCAGTGTATTAGCGCTTCCCAGTGTATCAGTGTCTCAGTGTCTCAGTGTATCAGTGTCCCAGTGTCACAGTGTGTCTCAGTTTCCCAGTGTCTCAGTGTCTCATAGTCTCAGTGTCTCAGCGCATCACAGTGTATCAGTGTCTCAGTGTCTCAGTGTCACAGTGTCCCAGTGTGTCAGTGTCTCATTGTCTCAGTGTCTCAGCGTGTCCCAGTGTCTCAGTGTCTCAGTGTTCCAGTGTGTCTCAGTGTCCCAGTGTGTCTCAGGGTCTCAGTGTCTCATTGTCTCAGTGTCTGTGTCTCAGTGTGTCAGTGTCTCAGTGCGTCTCAGTGTCTCAGTGTGTCTCATTGTCTCATTGTCTCAGTGTGTCTCAGTGTCCCAGTGTCTCAGTGTGTCAGTGTCTCAGTGTCCCAGTGTGTCAGTGTGTCTCAGTGTCTCAGTGTCTCAGTGTGTCCCAGTGTCTCATTGTCTCATTGTCTCAGTGTCTCAATGCGTCCCAGTGTCTCATTGTGTCCCAGTGTCTCAGTGTGTCTCATTGTCTCAGTGTCCCAGTGTGTCTCAAAGTCTCAGTGCGTCTCAGTGTCTCATTGCCTCAGCGTCTCAGTGTCTCAATGTGTCCCAGTGTCTCAGTGTGTCTCAGTGTCTCATTGTCTCAGTGTCCCAATTTGTCCCAGTGTCTCAGTGTGTCTCATTGTCTCATTGTCTCAGTGTCTCATTGTCTCAGTGTGTCTCAGTGTCTCACTGTGTTTCAGTGTCTCAGTGTGTCTCAGTGTCTCATTGTCTCATTGTCTCAGTGTGTCTCAGTCTCTCAGTGTCTCAGTGTCTGTGCCTCAGTGTGTCTCAGTGTCTGAGTGTGCTTCAGTGTCTCAGTGTCTATGTGTCTCAGAATCTCAGTATGTCTCAGTGTGTATCAGTGCCCCAGTGTCTCATTGTCTCAGTGTGTATCAGTCTCTCAGTGTCAGTATGTCAGTGTCTCAGTGTGTCTCAGTGTCTCATTGTCTCAGTGTCAACAAGTGTCGCAGTGTCTCAGTGTGTCTCAGTATCTCAGTATGTCTCAGTGCCACAGTGTTTCAGTGTGTTTCAGGGTCTCAGTATGTCATAGTGTCCCAGTGTCTCAGTGTGTCTCATTGTCTCAGTGTTTCACTGTCTCAGTGTGTCTCAGTGTCTCATTGTCGCAGTGTCTCAGTGTCCCAGTGTGTCTCAGTGTGTCTCAGAATCATCAGTGTCTCAGTGTCTTATTGTCTCAGTCTCCCAGCGCGTCCCAGTGTCTCAGTGTCCCAGTGTGTCTCAGTGGGTCTCAGTGTCTCAGTGTCCCAGTGTGTCTCAGTGTCCCAGTGTGTCTCAGTGTCTCAGTGTCCCAGTTTCTCAGTGTGTCTCAGAATCTCAGTGTCTCACTGTGTATCAGTGTCTCAGTGTCTCAGTGTCTCAGTGTCTCAGTGTCCCTGTGCCTCAGTGTCTCAGTGTGTCAGTGTCTCAGTGTCTCAGTGTGTCAGTGTCTCATTGACTCAGTGTCTATGTCTCAGCGTCTCAGTGTGTCTCAGTCTCTCAGTGTCAGTATCCCAGGGTCTCTGTGTCTCAGTGTGACTCAGTGTGACTCAGTGTGTCTCAGTGTGTCTCAGTGTCTCAGTGTGTCTCATTGTCTCAGTATCCCAGTGTCTCAGTGTCTCAGTGTGTCCCAGTGTCCCAGTGTCTCAGTGTCTCAGTGTGTCTGAGTGTGTCTCAGTGTCACAGTGTCTCAGTGTCTCAGTGTGTATCAGTGTCTCAGTTTCTCAGTGTGTCTCAGTGTGTCTCAGTGTCACAGTGTCTCAGTGTCTCAGTGTGTCTCAGTGTGTCAGTGTGTCTCATTGTCTCAGTGTCTCAGTGTGTCAGTGTCTCATTGTCTCAGTGTGTCTCAGTGTGTCTCAGTGTCTCAATTTCTCAGTGTGTCTCAGTGCCTCAGTGTGTCTCATTGTCTCACTGTCTCACTGTCTCCGTGTCTGAATGTGTCCCAGTGTCTCAGTGTGTCTCAGTGTGTCTCATTGTCTCATTGTCTCAGTGTGTCTCATTGTCTCAGTGTGTCTCACTGTCCCAGTGTCTCAGTCTCTCACTGTGTCTCAGTGTTTCACTGTGTCTCAGTGTCGCAGTGTCTCAGTGTCTCAGTGTGTCTCAGTGTCACAGTGTCTCAGTGTCTCAGTGTGTCTCAGTGTGTCAGTGTGTCTCATTGTCTCAGTGTCTCAGTGTGTCAGTGTCTCATTGTCTCAGTGTGTCTCAGTGTGTCTCAGTGTCTCAATTTCTCAGTGTGTCTCAGTGCCTCAGTGTGTCTCATTGTCTCACTGTCTAACTGTCTCCGTGTCTGAATGTGTCCCAGTGTCTCAGTGTGTCTCAGTGTGTCTCATTGTCTCATTGTCTCAGTGTGTCTCATTGTCTCAGTGTGTCTCACTGTCCCAGTGTCTCAGTCTCTCACTGTGTCTCAGTGTTTCACTGTGTCTCAGTGTCGCAGTGTCTCAGTGTCTCAGTGTGTCTCAGTGTCTCAGTGTGCCTCATTGTCTCAGTGTGTCCTAGTGTGTCTCAGTGTGTCTCACTGTGTCATTGTCTCAGTGTCTCAGTGTGTCTCAGTGTCTCAGTGAGTCTCAGAAACCCAGTGTCTCAGTGTGTATCAGTGTGTCAGTGTCTCATTGTCTCAGTGTGTATCAGTCTCTCAGTGTCAGTATGTCAGTGTCTCAGTGTGTCTCAGTGTCTCATTGTCTCAGTGTCAACAAGTGTCGCAGTGTCTCAGTGTGTCTCAGTATCTCAGTATGTCTCAGTGCCACAGTGTTTCAGTGTGTCTCAGGGTCTCAGTATGTCATAGTGTCCCAGTGTCTCAGTGTGTCTCATTGTCTCAGTGTTTCACTGTCTCCGTGTCGCAATGTGTCCCAATGTCTAAGTGTGTCTCAGTGTCTCATTGTCTCAGTGTGCCTCAGTGTCCAGTGTGTCTCAGTGTCCTATTGTTCCAGTGTCTCATTGTCTCAATGTGTCTCAGTGTCCCATTGTGTCAGTGTGCCTCAGTGTGTCTCAGTGTCTCAGTGTCTCTCAGTATGTCTCAGTGTCTCATTGTCTCAGTGTCTCAGTGTGTCTCACTGTCTCAGTGTCCCAGTGTGTCTCAGTGTGTCTCAGTGTCTCAGTGTGTCTCAGTGTCTCAGTGTGTCTCAGTGTGTCTCAGTGTCTCAGTGTGTCTCATTGTCTCAGTGTTTCACTGTCTCCGTGTCGCAATGTGTCCCAGTATCTCAGTGTCTCATTGTCTCAGTGTGTCTCAGTGTCTCAGTGTGTCTCATTGTCTCAGTGTTTCGCTGTCTCCGTGTCGCAATGTGTCCCAGTATCTCACTGTCTCATTGTCTCAGTGTGTCTCATTGTCTCAGTGTGCCTCAGTGTGCCGCAGTGTCCAGTGTGTCTCAGTGTCCTATTGTCCCAGTGTCTCATTGTCTCAGTGTGTCTCAGTGTCCCAGTGTGTCAGTGTGTCTCAGTGTGTCTCATTGTCTCAGTGTGTCTCATTATCTCAGTTTTCTCAGTGAGTCTCAGTGTCTCAGTGTGTCCCAGTGTCTCACTGTCTCAGTGTCTCAATGAGTCCCAGTGTCTCAGTGTGTCCCAGTGTCTCAGTGTGTCTCATTGTCTCATTGTCTCAGTGTCCCAGTATGTCTCAAAGTCTCAGTGCGTCTCAGTGTCTCATTGCCTCAGTGTCTCAGTGTCTCAATGTGTACCAGTGTCTCAGTGTGTCTCAGTGCCTCAGTGTGTCTCAGTGTCTCAGTGTCTCATTGTCTCAGTGTCTCAGTGTGTCTCAGTGTCACTGTGTTTCAGTGTCTCAGTGTGTCTCAGTGTCTCAGTGTGTTTCAGTGTCTCAGTGTGTCTCAGTGTGTCAGTGTCTCAGTGTGTCTCAGTGTCTCATTGTCTCAGTGTCTCAGTGTGTCTCAGTGTCTCAGTGTCTCATTGTCTCAGTGTCTCAGTGTGTCTCAGTGTCTCACTGTGATTCAGTGTCTCAGTGTGTCTCAGTGTCTCAGTGTCTCAGTGTGTCTCATTGTCTCAGTGTCTCAGTGTGTCTCAGTGTCTCAGTATGTCTCAGTATGTCATAGTGTCCCAGTGTCTCAGTGTGTCTCATTGTCTCAGTGTGTCTCAGTGTCTCAGTGTGTCTCATTGTCTCAGTGTGTCTCAGTGTCTCTGTGTGTCTCATTGTCTCATTGTCTCAGTGTCAACAAGTGTCGCAGTGTCTCAGTGTTTCTCAGTGTCTCAGTATCTCAGTGTGTCTGAGTGTGTCTGAGTGTGTCTCAGTGTGTCTCATTGTCTCAGTGTCTCAGTGTGTCCCAGTGTGTCTCAGTGTCTCAGTGTGTCTCAGTGTCTCAGTGTCTCTCAGTGTGTCTCAGTGTCTCAGTGTGTCCCAGTGTCCCAGTGTCTCAGTATCTCAGTGTGTCTGAGTGTGTCTCAGTGTGTCTCAGTGTGTCTCATTGTCTCAGTGTCTCAGTGTGTCCCAGTGTGTCTCAGTGTCTCAGTGTGTCTCAGTGTCTCAGTGTCTCTCAGTGTGTCTCAGTGTCTCTCAGTGTCTCAGTGTCCCAGTGTCTCAGTGTCTCAGTGTGTCTCAGTGTCTCAGTGTGTCTCTGTGTCTCAGCGTGTCTCAGTGTCGCAGTGTCCCAATGTCTCAGTGTGTCTCAGTGTCCCAATGTCTCAGTGTGTCTCATTGTCTCAGTGTCTCAGTGTCCCAGTGTCTCAGTGTCTCAGTGTGTCTCAGTGTCTCAGTGTCCCAGTGTGTCTCAGTGTCCCAGTGTGTCTCAGTGTGTCTCAGTGTCTCAGTGTGTCTCAGTGTGTCACAGTGTTGCAGTGTCTCAGTGTGTCTCAGTGTGTCTCAGTGTCTCAGTGTGTCTCAGTGTCTCAATGCCTCAGTGTCTAAGTGTGTCTCAGTGTGTCTCATTGTCTCAGTGTTTCACTGTCTCCGTGTCTCAATGTGTCCCAGTGTCTCAGATGTGTCTCAGTGTCTCAGTGTGTTCTCACTGTCTCAGTGTCCCAGTGTGTATCAGTGTCTCAGTTTCTCAGTGTGTCAGTGTGTCTCATTGTCTCAGTGTGTCTCAGTGTGTCACAGTGTCTCAGTCTCTCACTGTGTCTCAGTGTTTCACTGTGTCTCAGTGTCGCAGTGTCTCAGTGTCTCAGTGTGTCTCAGTGTCTCAGTGTGCCTCATTGTCTCAGTGTGTCCTAGTGTGTCTCAGTGTGTCTCACTGTGTCATTGTCTCAGTGTCTCTGTGTCTCAGTGAGTCTCAGAAACTCAGTGTCTCAGTGTGTATCAGTGTGTCAGTGTCTCATTGTCTCAGTGTGTATCAGTCTCTCAGTGTCAGTATGTCAGTGTCTCAGTGTGTCTCAGTTTCTCATTGACTCAGTGTCTGTGTCTCAGTGTGTCTGAGTATGTCTCAGTGTCTGAGTGTGTCTCAGTGTCTTAGTGTCTATGTGTCTCAGAATCTCAGTGTCTCAGTGTGTATCAGTGCCCCAGTGTCTCATTGTCTCAGTGTCTTATTGTCTCAGTCTCTCAGCGCGTCCCAGTGTCTCAGTGTCCCAGTGTGTCTCAGTGTCTCATTGTCTCAGTGTCCCAGTGTGTCTCAGTGTGTCTCAGAATCTCAGTGTCTCACTGTGTCTCATTGTCTCAGTGTCCCAGTGTGCCTCAGTGTGTCTCAGAATCTCAGTGTCTCACTGTGTATCAGTGTCTCAGTGTCCCAGTGTGTCTCAGTGTCTCATTGTCTCAGTGTGTCTCAGTGTCCCAGTGTGTCTCAGTGTCTCAGTGTCCCAGTGTCTCAGTGTCTCAGTGTCCCTGTGCCTCAGTGTCTCAGTGTGTCAGTGTCTCAGGGTCTCAGTGTGTCAGTGTCTCATTGACTCAGTGTCTGTGTCTCAGCGTCTCAGTGTGTCTCAGTCCCTCAGTGTCAGTGTCCCAGGGTCTCTGTGTCTCAGTGTGTCAGTGTCTCAGGGTCTCAGTGTGTCAGTGTCTCATTGACTCAGTGTCTGTGTCTCAGCGTCTCAGTGTGTCTCAGTCCCTCAGTGTCAGTGTCCCAGGGTCTCAGTGTCTCAGTATGTCTCATTGTCTCAGTGTCTCAGCGTGTCCCTGTGTCTCAGTGTTCCAGTGTGTCTCAGTGTCCCAGGGCCTCTGTGCCTCAGTGTGACTCAGTGTGTCTCAGTGTGCCTCAGTGTCTCAGTGTCTCACTGTGTATCAGTGTCTCAGTGTATCAGTGTCTGAGTGTCTCAGTGTCCCTGTGCCTCAGTGTCTCAGTGTCTCAGTGTCCCTGTGCCTTAGTGTCTCAGTGTCTCAGTGTCTCAGTGTGTCACAATGTCTCAGTGTCCCAGTCTGTCTCAGTGTCCCAGTGTGTCCCAGTGTCTCAGGGTCTCAGTGCCTCAATGTGTCTCAGTGTCTGAGTGTCTCAGTGTCCCAGTGTGTCTCAGTGTCTCAGGGTCTCAGTGCCTCAATGTGTCTCAGTGTCCTAGTGTGTCTCAGTGTCTCAGGGTCTCAGTGCCTCAATGTGTCTCAGTGTCCCAGTGTCCCAGTGTGTCTCAGTGTCTCAGGGTCTCAGTGCCTCAATGTGTCTCAGTGTCTCAGTGTCCCAGTGTCCCAGTGTGTCTCAGTGTCTCAGGGTCTCAGTGCCTCAGTGTCTCATTGTCTCAGTGTCTGTGTCTCAGCGTCTCAGTGTGTCTCAGTCGCTCAGTGTCAGTGTCCCAGGGTCTCAGTGCCTCATTGTCTGTGTCTCAGTGCATCCCAGTGTCTCAGTGTATCAGCGTCCCAATGTCTCAGTGTCTCAGTGTATCAGTGTCCCAGTGTCTCAGTGCCTCAGTGTGTCAGTGTGTCAGTGTCTCATTGTCTCAGTGTCTCAGCGTGTCTCAATGTCCCAGCGTCTCAGTGTCCCAGTGTGTCTCAGTGTCTCAGTGTATCAGTGTCCCTGTGTCCCAGTGTCCCAGTGTATCAGTGTCCCTGTGTCCCAGTGTCCCAGTGTCTCAGTGCCTCAGTGTGTCAGTGTCTCATTGTCTCAGTGTCCCAGTGTTTCCCAGTGTGTCTCAGTGTCCCAGTGTCTCAGTGTCCCAGTGTGTCTCAGTGTCTCAGTGTCCCAGTGTGTCTCAGTGTCCCACTGTCTCAGTGTCCCAGTGTGTCTCAGTGTCTCAGGGTCTCAGTGTCCCAGTGTGTCTCAGTGTCTCAGGGTCTCAGTGTCTCATTGTCTCAGTGTCTGTGTCTCAGTGTGTCTCAGTGTCTCATTGTCTCAGTGTCCAAGTGTGTCTCTGTGTCGCAGTATCCTAGTGTCTCAGTGTCTCAGTGCCTGTATCTCAGCGTGTCTCAGTGTCACAGTGTCCCAGTTTCCCAGTGTGTCTCAGTGTCCCAGTGTCTCAGTGTCTCAGTATCCTCGTGTCTCAGTGTCTCAGTGCCTGTATCTCAGCGTGTCTCAGTCTCTCAGTGTCTCAGTGTCAGTGTCCCAGGGTCTCTGTGTCTCAGTGTGACTCAGTGTGTCTCCGTTTCTCAGTGTGTATCAGTGTCTCAGTGTCCCAGTCTGTCTCAGTGTCTCAGTGTATCTCAGTGCCTCAGTGTGTCTCAGTGTGTCTCACTGTCTCAGTGTGTCTCAGTGTCTCAGTGTGTCTCAGTGACCCAGTGTGTCTCAGTGTGTCTCATTGTCTCAGTGTCTCACTGTCTCTGTGTCTCAATGTGTCCCAGTGTCTCAGTGTGTCTCATTGTCTCAATGTCTCAGTGAATCTGTGTCTCAGTGTGTCCCAGTGTCTCATTGTCTCAATGTGTCCCAGTGTCTCAGTGTGTCCCAGTGTCTCAATGTCTCATTGTCTCAGTGTCCCAGTGTGTCTCAAAGTCTAAGTGTGTCTCATTGTCTCATTGTCTCAGTGTCTCAGTGTGTTTCAAAGTCTCAGTGTGTCTCATTGTCTCAATGTCTCAGTGAATCTGTGTCTCAGTGTGTCCCAGTGTCTCATTGTCTCAATGTGTCTCAGTGTCTCAGTGTGTCCCAGTGTCTCAATGTCTCATTGTCTCAGTGTCCCAGTGTGTCTCAAAGTCTAAGTGTGTCTCATTGTCTCATTGTCTCAGTGTCCCAGTGTGTTTCAAAGTCTCAGTGTGTCTCATTGTCTCATTGTCTCAGTGTCCCAGTGTGTTTCAAAGTCTCAGTGTGTCTCATTGTCTCATTGTCTCAGTGTCCCAGTGTGTTTCAAAGTCTCAGTGCGTCTCAGTGTCTCATTGTCTCAGTGTCTCATTTTCTCAGTGTCTCAGTGTGTCTCAGTGTCTGTGTCTCATTGTCTCAGTGTCCCAGTGTGTCTCATGTCTCAGTGTCCCAGTGTCTCAGGGTCTCGGTGTCTCAGTGTCCCAGTGTCTCAGTGTGTCCCAGTGTCTCAATGTCTCAGTGTGTCTCACTGTCTCAGTTTGTCTCTGTGTCTCAGTGTGTCTCAGTGTCCCAGTGTCTCAGTGTGTCTCAGTGTCCCAGTGTCTCAGTGTGTCTCAGTGTCTCTGTGTCTCAGTGTGTCTCAGTGTCTCCGTGTCCCAGTGTGTCTCAGTGTCCCAGTGTCTCAGTGTGTCTCAGTGTCTCCGTGTCCCAGTGTGTCTCAGTGTCCCAGTGTCTCAGTGTGTCTCAGTGTATCTCAGTGTATCTCCGTGTGTCCCAGTGTCTCATTGTCCCAGTGTGTCTCATGTCTCAGTGTCCCAGTGTCTCAGCGTCTCAGTGTCCCAGTGTCTCACTGTCTCCGTGTGTCTCAGTGTGTCTCAGTGTCACATTGTCTCAGTGTGTCTCAGTGTCTGTGTCTGTGTCTCAGTGTGTCTCAGTGTCCCAGTGTCTCAATGTCTCAGTGTGTCTCACTGTCACAGTGTGTTTCTGTGTCTCAGTGTGTCTCCGTGTGTCCCAGTGTCTCATTGTCTCAGTGTCTGTGTCTCAGTGTCTCAGTGTATCTCCGTGTGTCCCAGTGTCTCATTGTCTCAGTATCTGTGTCTCAGTGTGTCTCAGTCTCCCAGTGTCCCAGTGTCTCAGTGTGTCTCAGTCTCCCAGTGTGTCTCAGTCTCCCAGTGTCTCAGTCTCCCAGTGTGTCTCAGTGTCCCAGTGTGTCTCAGTGTCCCAGTGTCTCAGTGTCTCAGTCTCCCAGTGTGTCTCAGTGTCCCAGTGTCTCAGTGTCTCAGTGTGTCCCAGTGTCCCAGTGTGTCTCAGTGTCTCAGTGTGTCTCAGTGTACCATTGCCTCAGTGTCCCAGTGTCCCAGTGTCTCATTGTCTCAGTGTCTCAGTGTGTCAGTGTCTCAGTGTCCCAGTGTCTCAGTGTGTCTCAGTCTCTCAGTGTGTCAGTGTGTCTCAGTGTCTCATTGACTCAGTGTCTGTGTCTCAGCGTCTCAGTGTGTCTCAGTCTCTCAGTGTCAGTGTCCCAGGGTCTCTGTGTCTCAGTGTGACTCAGTGTGTCTCAGTGTGTCTCATTGTCTCAGTGTCTCAGTGTCTCCGTGTGCATCATTGTCTCAGTGTCCCAATATCTCAATGTGTCCCAGTGGTGTCTCAGTGTGTCTCAGTGTGTCTCAGTGTCCTAGTGCCTCAGTGTGCATCAGTGACTCGGTGTTTCTGTGTGTCTCAGTGTCCCAGTGTGTCTCAGCGTCTCAGTGTGTGCCAGTGTGTCAGTCTCAGTGTCTCACTATCTGAGTGTGTCTTAGTGTATCAATGCGTCTCAGTATATCTCAATGTCTCCAAGCTTATGGTCTGCAGGTCAGTAATGATAGCCGCCCTCCTATATGGCTCAGAGACGTGGACCATAACAGCAGACATCTCAAAGCGCTGGAGAAGTACCGACAGCGCTGCCTCCGCAAGATCCTGCAAATCCCCTGGGAGGTTAGCGTCCTCGATCAGGCCAACATCCCCAGCAGCAAAGCACTGACCACACTCGACCAGCTCCGCTGGGCAGGCCACATTGTCCGCATGGCATACACGAGACACCCAAAGCAAGCACTCTACTCGGAACTCCTACACGGCAAGTGAGCCCCAGGTGGGAAGAGGAAACGTTACAGGGACACCCTCAAAGCCTCCCTGATAAAGTGCAACATCCCCACCGACACCTGGGAGTCCTTGGCCAAAGAGGAAACATAGAAACATAGAAAATAGGTGCAGGAGTAGGCCATTCGGCCCTTCTAGCCTGCACCGCCATTCAATGAGTTCATGGCTGAACATGCAACTTCAGTACCCCATTCCTGCTTTCTCACTATACCCCTTGATTCCCTAGTAGTAAGGACTTCATCTAACTCCTTTTTGAATATATTTAGTGAATTGGCCTCAACAACTTTCTGTGGTAGAGAATTCCACAGGTTCACCACTCTCTGGGTGAAGAAATTCCTCCTCATCTCGGTCCTAAATGGCTTACCCCTTATCCTTAGACTGTGTCCCCTGGTTCTGGACTTCCCCAACATTGGGAACATTCTTCCTGCATCTAGCCTGTCTAACCCCGTCAGAATTTTAAACGTTTCTATGAGGTCCCCTCTCATTCTTCTGAACTCCAGTGAATACAAGCCCAGTTGATCCAGTCTTTCTTGATAGGTCAGTCCCGCCAACCCGGGAATCAGTCTGGTGAACCTTCGCTGCACTCCCTCAATAGCAAGAATGTCCTTCCTCAAGTTAGGAGACCAAAACTGTACACAATACTCCAGGTGTGGCCTCACCAAGGCCTTGTACAACTGTAGCATCACCTCCCTGCCCCTGTACTCAAATCCCCTCGCTATGAAGGCCAACATGCCATTTGCTTTCTTAACCGCCTGCTGTACCTGCATGCCAACCTTCAATGACTGATGTACCATGACACCCAGGTCTCGTTGCACCTCCCCTTTTCCTAATCTGTCACCATTCAGATAATAGTCTGTCTCTCTGTTTTTACCACCAAAGTGGATAACCTCACATTTATCCACATTATACTTCATCTGCCATGCATTTGCCCACTCACCTAACCTATCCAAGTCGCTCTGCAGCCTCATAGCATCCTCCTCGCAGCTCACACTGCCACCCAACTTAGTGTCATCCGCAAATTTGGAGATACTACATTTAATCCCCTCGTCTAAATCATTAATATACAGTGTAAACAGCTGGGGCCCCAGCACAGAACCTTGCGGTACCCCACTAGTCACTGCCTGCCATTCTGAAAAGTCCCCATTTACTCCTACTCTTTGCTTCCTGTCTGATAACCAGTTCTCAATCCATGTCAGCACACTACCCCCAATCCCATGTGCTTTAACTTTGCACATTAATCTCTTGTGTGGGACCTTGTCGAAAGCCTTCTGAAAGTCCAAATATACCACATCAACTGGTTCTCCCTTGTCCACTCTACTGGAAACATCCTCAAAAAATTCCAGAAGATTTGTCAAGCATGATTTTTTTTTCACAAATCCATGCTGACTTGGACCTATCATATCACTTCTTTCCAAATGCACTGCTATGACATCCTTAATAATTGATTCCATCATTTTACCCACTACCGATGTCAGGCTGACCGGTCTATAATTCCCTGTTTTCTCTCTCCCTCCTTTTTTAAAAAGTGGCGTTACATTGGCTACCCTCCACTCCATAGGAACTGATCCAGAGTCAATGGAATGTTGGAAAATGACTGTCAATGCATCCACTATTTCCAAGGCCACCTCCTTAAGTACTCTGGGATGCAGTCCATCAGGCCCTGGGGATTTATCGGCCTTCAATCCCATCAATTTCCCCAACACAATTTCCCGACTAATAAGGATTTCCCTCAGTTCCTCCTCCTTACTAGACCCTCTGACCCCTTTTATATCCGGAATGTTGTTTGTGTCCTCCTCAGTGAATACCGAACCAAAGTACTTGTTCAATTGGTCCGCCATTTCTTTGTTCCCCGTTATGACTTCCCCTGATTCTGACTGCAGGGGACCTACATTTGTCTTTACTAACCTTTTTCTCTTTACATATCTATAGAAACTTTTGCAATCCGTCTTAATGTTCCCTGCAAGCTTCTTCTCGTACTCCATTTTCCCTGCCCTAATCAAACCCTTTGTCCTCCTCTGCTGAGTTCTAAATTTCTCCCAGCCCCCGGGTTCGCTGCTATTTCTGGCCAATTTGTATGCCACTTCCTTGGCTTTAATACTATCCCTGATTTCCCTTGATAGCCACGGTTGAGCCACCTTCCCTTTTTTATTTTTACGCCAGACAGGAATGTACAATTGTTGTAGTTCATCCATGCGGTCTCTAAATGTCTGCCATTGCCCATCCACAGTCAACCCCTTCAGTATCATTCGCCAATCTATCCTAGCCAATTCACGCCTCATACCTTCAAAGTTACCCTTCTTTAAGTTCTGGACCATGGTCTCTGAATTAACTGTTTCATTCTCCATCCTAATATAGAATTCCACCATATTATGGTCACTCTTCCCCAAGGGGTCTCGCACAACGAGATTGCTAATTAATCCTCTCTCATTACACAACACCCAGTCTAAGATGGCCTCCCCCCTAGTTGGTTCCTTGACATATTGGTTTAGAAAACCATCCCTTATGCACTCCAGGAAATCCTCCTCCACCGTATTGCTTCCAGTTTGGTTAACCAAATCTATGTGCATATTAAAGTCACCCATTATAACTGCTGCACCTTTATTGCACGCACCCCTAATTTCCTGTTTGATGCCCTCCCCAACATCCCTACTACTGTTTGGAGGTCTGTACACAACTCCCACTAACGTTTTTTGCCCTTTGGTGTTCTGCAGCTCTACCCATATAGATTCCACATCATCCAAGCTAATGTCCTTCCGAACTATTGCCTTAATTTCCTCCTTAACCAGCAATGCTACCCCACCTCCTTTTCCTTTTATTCTATCTTTCCTGAATGTTGAATACCCCTGGATGTTGAGTTCCCAGCCCTGATCATCCTGGAGCCACGTCTCCGTAATCCCAATCACATCATATTTGTTAACATCTATTTGCACAGTTAATTCATCCACCTTATTGCGGATACTCCTTGCATTAAGACACAAAGCCTTCAGGCATGTTTTTTTCAACACCCTTTGTCCCAGGAGGAAGTGCATCCGGGAGGGCGCTGAGCACCTCAAGTCTCGTCGCCGAGAGCGTGCAGAAATCAAGCGCATGCAACGGAAGGAGCGTACGGCAAACCAGTCCCACCCTCCCCTTCCCTCAACCACTGTCTGTCCCACCTGTGACAGAGACTGTAATTCCCGTATTGGACTGTTCAGTTATCTGAGAACCCACTTTTAGAATGGAAGCAAGTCTTCCTCGATTCTGAGGGACTGTCTATGATGTGTCTCAGTTTTTCTGTGTTGTGTGTCTTTATGTATGTTTTTATGTGTGTGTCTCTATGTCTGTTTATCTGTGTGTGCCTGTGTGTCTCTATGTCTGTCTGTCTGTGTGTGTGTGTCTGTGTGTGTGGGTCTCTATGTCTGTCTGACTCTCTGTGTGTGTCTGTCTGTGTATGTCTCTGAGTGTCTCAATGTCTATCTGTGTGTGTCACTGTGTGTGTGTCTCTATGTCTGTCTGTCTGTGTGTGTCTCTCTATGTCTGTCTGTGTGTGTGTCTCTATGTCTGTGTGTGCGTGTGTCTCTGTGTGTGTGTGTCTCTATGTCTGTCTGTGTGTGTCTCTATGTCTGTGTGTCTCTGTGTGTATGTCCGAGTGTGTGTGTCCCGATGTCTGTGTGTGTATGTGTCTCTATATGTGTGTGTCCGAGTGTGTGTGGCTGTGTATGTGTGTGTCTCTATGTCTGTGTGTGTGTGTGGGGAGTTTCTGAGATACCCTCATCATTCGCAGATTCCCTTCTCGGGTGAAAGGGACACCCTGTGTGTGTGTGTGTGTGTGGCCGTCAGACACTCACGTGAAGCAAGCACGCAAACCACCACCCATAAAAATGTCCTCTTCGCCAGGGGGGCAATTAAAGATTTACCACACAACATTATTTTGTGCGTGGGAGAGTCAGGGGGAGAGGAGGGCTGATGATCGGCGCTGCCCCTTTAAGTGGCCCTGGTGTCTCCCTGCCCCCGCCTCTGGCATTGCATTCCTTCTCTGAACGCACTCAGTATTTCCAGCTTCCATCAGCTCTGTACTGGCGCCACATACCAGACCTTAACAATAGCAGTTTGACTTAATACACAGTGCACAGTCTCTCCTATTGCTGCCGCCCCCATCAAATAACTCATGCAGGATTGTTTGCAAAAAAAAGACAAGAGATTTCACTTCCAACACCCCTCCTATTGATATATATATTTTTTTAATCTGATTATTACTTGCTGCTTTCAAAGGCTCTGTATTTTTTTTAAAAGCCCCACTGCTGAATGAAATTCAATTACTCCGGCACCGTCGCATTTTGTCAGGCGCCAGCTTATCACAGTGGGAAGTTTGCACCCAGCCAGCTCCCAGCGTGGGATACCAGGGGAGATAGAAAGAAAGAGGGACTTGCATTTCGATCGTGCCTCCCACGACCACCGGACGTCCCAAAGCGCTCCACAGCCAATGCAGTACATTTTGGGGGAGTGTGGTCACTGTTGTAATGTGGGACACGCGGCAGCCGATTTGCGCACAGCAAGCTCCCACACACAGCAATGTGATAATGACCCGGATCATCTGTTTTCGTGATGTTGGTTGAGGGATAAATATTGGCCCCAGGACAACGGGGAGAACTCCCCCTGCTCTTCTTCCAATAGTGGCCCCGGGATCTTTTACATCCACCCGAGAGGGCAGACGGGGCCTCGGTTTAACGTCTCATCTAAAAGACGGCACCTCCGACAGTGCGGCGCTCCCTCAGTACTGCCCCTCCGACAGTGCGGCGCTCCCTCAGTACTGCCCCTCCGACAGCGCAGTGCGGCGCTCCCTCAGTACTGCACTGGGGGTGTCCGCCTAGATTTATGTGCTCAACTCCCTGGAGTGGGATTTGAACCCACAATGTTCTGACTCAGAGGTGAGAGAGAGTGCTACCCACTGAGCCACAGCTGAGATAGTGGGATGGAGGCCCAGGGCAGGCCTGTTTACCAGGGCAGAATGTAGGCAGACACATCTCAATTCAACACCCCACTCTCCCCCTCCCTTTGTTGCTGTCGGCTCTCCTTTCCCCCGTGCATTTCTTTTTCACACTCACTTTTCCAGTTTGCTCCCCAGCTCGGACATTCTTCCTGCCCCTCCCCCCCATCTCCTCCGCCCCACACTCCTCGCCCATCCCTCTTTCGGTCCTCTCCTTCCCTCCTACCTCCTGACCTGCTCTTGTAGCCACAGTATTTATGTTCCTCCAACTCTGGCCTCTTGTCCCTCCACAATTCCTTCACCCTGTCATTGGCGGCTGTGCCTTTAGTTGGCCAAGATCAGATCAGCCAAGATCTTATAAAATGGCGGAGGAGGCTCGAGGGGCCGAGTGGCTGACCCCTGCTCCTATTTCTTATGCTCTTATGTCTCGTCCCTAAGCTCTAGAATTCCCTCCCCAATCCTGTTTGCTTCTCCGCCTCTCTGTCCTCCTTTAAAATTACAACATCCATATCATAGGCGGTCCCTCGAACGAGGATGACTTGCTTCCACGGGTTCACAGGTGTTTCGATGAAGGACCAGATGTTCCAGTCCTGAACTCCAATTGAGGGGGTGGACGATGCCTGTGGGTGAAGTTTTTTAACGTGGGGTGACTGTTGCACATTAGCCACCAGACGGGCTTCACAGAGCTGGTTCTTTACAACAGTGACGACACTCCAAATGCACTTCATTGGCTGTAAAGCGCTTTGAGACATCCAGTGGTCGTTGAAGGCGCTATATAAATGCAAGTCTTTCTTTCTTAAGACGCTGCTTAAAACCGACCTCTTTGACCCAGCTTTTGGTCACCTGTCCTAATATCTCCTTATGTGGCTCGGGGTCAAATTCTGTTTGATAATTGCTCCTGCGCAGCGCCTTGGGACTTTTCACTCTGTTAAAGGCGCTACATAAATACAAGTTGTTGTTGTTGTTGCTTTTGAAGCGCAGTCATTGTTACGGACACTTCTGCAAGCTGCCCCCACAGCTCAATGAGCTTATTGGTCAAACCTCCATTGAGAACGACTATGGAGACGGCATTGAGTGCCACAGTGGCTGAGAGTCCACTTCATTCAAGTGATGCTCCCTCACAAAGTTTTATATTAAGTTGTATTTGGAATTTTAGCCTAAAAATATCCATGCAGGTTATTTTCATAAGACATTTTTCTTGTCAGGAAAGACTGGGTAGAACAGAGGGTTAGTGTGTTACTCTTATCCTTCTGGGATTGAGGTTAATGTCCAGCCCAGACCGATGGTCTGAAAGTCTTCCCTGTCTGATACACACACTGGTGCCAGTACTGAGGGAGCGCCGCACTGTCGGAGGGGCAGTACTGAGGGAGTGCCGCACTGTCGGAGGGGCAGTACTGATGGAGTGCCGTACTACGCTGTCGGAGGGGCAATATTGAGGGAGCGCCGTACCGCGCTGTCGGAGAGGCAGTGCCGTACTAAGCTGTCGGAGGGGCAGTACTGAGGGAGCGCCGCACTGTCGGAGGGGCAGTACTGAGGGAGCGCCGCACTGTCGGAGGGGTGGTACTGAGGGAGCGCTGCACTGTCGGAGGGGCAGTACTGAGGGAGCGCCGCACTGTTGGAGAGGCAGTACTGAGGGAGCGCCGCACTGTTGGAGGGGCAGTACTGAGGGAGCGCCGCACTGTCGGAGGGGCGGTACTGAGGGAGCGCCGCACTGTCGGAGGGGCAGTACTGAGGGAGCGCCGCACTGTCGGAGGTGCCGTCATTTGGATGAGACGTTAAATTGAGGCCACGTCTGCGCTCTCAGGTGGATGTAAAAACATCCCACGGCCACTATTGGAAGAAGAGCAGGGGGAGTTCTCCCCGATGTCCTGGGCTCAATATTTATCCCTCAACCAACATCACTAAAACAGATGATCTGGGTCATTATCACATCGCTGTGTGTGGGAGCTTGCTGTGCGCAAATTGGCTGCTGTGTTTCCCACATTACAACAGTGACCGCACTCCAAAAGCACTTCATTGGCTGTAAAGCCCTTTAGGACATCCTGAGTTTGTGAAAGGTGCTATAGAAATGCAACCTTTGCTCATAAACTGGGTAGTAAATTACAACAGATGTGCAGCTGTGAATTCTTAAGCAAAGAATCCATGAAGCAAGTACACGACAGCGGGTAAATGGGAGTTAGGTTGCAGATGAGCCACGATCTCATTGAATGGAGGAAGAGGCTCGACGGGCGAAATGGCCTCCTTCTGTTCCTGTGTATCTATCCCTATCTCTGTAACCTCCTCCAGCCCCTACACCCCTCCCTATCTCTGTAACCTCCTCCAGCCCCTACACCCCTCCCTATCTCTGTAACCTCCTCCAGCCCCTACACCCCTCCCTATCTCTGTAACCTCCTCCAGCCCCTACACCCCTCCCTATCTCTGTAACCTCCTCCAGCCCCTACACCCCTCCCTATCTCTGTAACCTCCAGCCCCTACACCCCTCCCTACTTCAGTAACCCCCTCCAGCCCCTACACCCCTCCCTATCTCTGTAACCTCCTCCAGCACCTATACCCCTCCCTATCTCTGCAACCTCCTCCAGCCCCTACACCCTCCCTATCTCTGTAACCTCCTCCAGCCCCTACACCCCTCCCTATCTCTGTAACCTCCTCCAGCCCCTACACCCCACCCTATCTCTGTAACCTCCTCCAGCCCCTACACCCCTCCCTATCTCTGTAACCCCCTCCAGCCCCGACACCCCTCCCTATCTCTGTAACCTCCTCCAGCCCCTACACCCCTCCCTATCTCTGTAACTTCCTCCAGCCCCTACACCCCTCCCTATCTCTGTAACCTCCTCCAGCCCCTACACCCCTCCCTATCTCTGAAACCTCCTCCAGCCCCTACACCCCTCCCTATCTCTGTAACCCCCTCCAGCCCCTACACCCTCCCTATCTCTGTAACCTCCTCCAGCCCCTACACCCCTCCCTATTTCTGTAACCTCCTCCAGCCCCGACACCCCTCCCTACCTCCATAACCCCCTCCAGCCCCTACACTCCTCCCTATCTCTGTAACCTCCTCCAGGCCCTACAACCCTCCCTATCTCTGTAACCTCCTCCAGCCCCTACACCCCTCCCTATCTCCGTAACCCCCTCCAGCCCCTACACCCCTCCCTATCTCTGTAACCTCCTCCAGGCCCTACACCCCTCCCTATCTCCGTAACCCCCTCCAGCCCCTACACCCCTCCCTATCTCAGTAACCTCCTCCAGCCCCTGCACCCCTCCCTATCTCTGTAACTTCCTCCAGCCCCTACACCCCTCCCGACCTCTGTAACCTCCTTCAGCCCCTACACCCCTCCCTATCTCTGTAACCTCCTCCAGCCCCTACACCCCTCCCTATCTCTGTAACCTCCTCCAGCCCCACAACCCTCCGAGATCTCTGCGCTCCTCCAACTCTGACCTCTTAAGCATCCCCCCGATTTCCATCGCTCCACCATTGGCGGCCGTGCCTTCCGCTGCCTGGGCCTCGAGCTCTGGAACTCCCTCCCTAAGCCTCTCCGCCGCTTTAAGAAGCTTCTTGAAACCTCCCTCCTTGTCCCAGCCCTGTCCTCATAGCTCCTCGTGCAGGTCGGTGTTAAACTCTGCTTGATTAGCCTCCTGTGAAGCGCCCTGGGACCTTTTACCGCGTTAAAGGCGCTAGATAAATGCAATTTGTTGCTGTTGAGACAGCAAACGGTGGAGCTTAAAACTCTAGGGTGAGAATGTGAAGGAAGGCGAGGTTACTCCACAGTTGAGAGACTCTGGGAGAGAATGAGTTGGACTGGGACATGTCTTAACGTCTTGATTTCAACACAGCGAGACTCCTCTGCTATATATAACTCAAAAATAATTACTGTACCGTCAAGGAGACGCGGACTGTTTTACACACAGTGACTGAGAGCTGGAGACGGATAATGCGCCGTGCGTGTTGTGATTTTGAAAAGCGGCCCCACAAATATTACGAAAATACTTGCACTGAATGGAGCTCCAAACCATTAACAATTTAGGAAATGGGTTGGGTAGGATGCACAACAATTTGCCTCAATCGACTATAAATAATTCTAACTGGATTTCTTCCCTTGAACAAACGAAGGAAATCACAGCACACAAGGCTTGAATGGCCAAAATTCAGTCATAACTGGACAAATAAATACTCAGCAACGTTTCGTCACTCGCGGGCAAAGGGGCTCAAAATACTTGCTTCATAAATACAATAGCGCTTAAAAAATAAACAAACATAGAAACATAGAAAATAGGTGCAGGAGTAGGTCATTTGGCCTTTCGAGCCTGCACCACCATTCAACATGATCATGGCTGATCATTCCCTCAGTACCCCTTTCCTGCTTTCTCTCCATACCCCTTTATCCCTTTAGCCGTATGGGCCACATCCATCTCCCTCTTGAATATATCCAACGAACTGGCCTCAACAACTTTCTGCGGTAAGGAATTCCACAGGTTAACAACTCTCTGAGTGAAGAAGTTTCTCCTCATCTCGGTCCTAAATGGCTTACCCCCTATCCTTAGACTGTGTGACCCTTGGTTCTGGACTTCCCCCAACATCGGGAACATTCTTCCTGCATCTAACCTGTCCAGTCCCGTCAGAATTTTATATGTTTCTATGAGATCCCCTCTCATCCTTCTAAACTCCAGTGAGTAAAGGCCCAGTCGATCCAGTCTCTCCTCATATGTCAGACCAGCCATCCCGGGAATCAGTCTGGTGAACCTTCGCTGCACTCCCTCAATAGCAAGAATGTCCTTCCTCAGATTAGGAGACCAAAACTGAACACAATATTCCAGGTGTGGCCTCACCAAGGCCCTGTACAACTGCAGCAAGACCTCCCTGCTCCTATACTCAAATCCTCTTGCTATGAAGGCCAACATGCCATTTGTCTTCTTCACCGCCTGCTGTACCTGCATGCCAACTTTCAATGACTGATGCACCATGACACCATGGTCTCGTTGCACCTCCCCTTTTCCTAATCTTCCGCCATTCAGATAATAGCTTGCCCTGAGTGTCAGTGGCTCAGTGGGTAGAGGCACACCCAAATGTAATATTGAGCTGTACAGGTGGCGGCCTGGCCCGGAAATTGGCCCGGTCCCGGCCTACAGGACCATCATCAGGCCGGGGCCTTTAGAGGGAGCAATGCTCGGCGGCATGCCACTGCCGTGTTGGCAGGTGCAGCAGGAGCAATGAGGTCGGGGCGAAGGAGCGGCGAGAGTTCGGAGAGGGATGTGATCGGGGGGCCCGGGAGAGGCGCGAGTTCGGGGGCCCAGAAGTGGCGAGGGCCCAGGGGCAGCACGGGCCCAGCCCACTATGTGCGACATGTGTGCGCAGTGGAAGGTCACAGCCATGATGCTCACCAGTCAGAAGGGGCCAGGTCACCAGTGGGGAAATAGAGGCGCAGTCGTCGCTGAAGGAGGGGGAAAAGCCAGCCATTGTCCGCATGCCAGGCACGAGACTCCCAAAGCAAGCGCTCGACTCGGAACTCCTTCACGGCAAACGAGCCAAAGGTGGGCAGAGGAAACATTGCAAGGGACCACCCTCAAAGCCTCCCTGATAAAGTGCAACATCCCCACCGACACCTGGGAGTCCCTGGCCCAAAGACCAGTCCGCCCTAAGTGGAGGAAGTGCATCCGGGAGGGAGCTGAGCACCTCGGGTTTCATTGCCAAGAGCGCGCAGAAACCAAGCGCAGGCAGCGGAAGGAGCGTGCGGCAAACCAGTCCCACCCTCCCCTTCCCTCAACCACTGTCTCTCCCACCTGTGACAGGGACTGTGGCTCTCGTATTGGACTGTTCAGCCACCTAAGGACTCGTGTTGAGTGGAAGCAAGTCTTCCTCGATTCCAAGGGACTGCCTATGATGATGATGAGGTGTGCGCACTAGGTCTGTGCAGCAGAGCAGGCCTCCAGTCGTCCTGGTTAACCCTTGCCACTGGACCAAGACCTCGCTCTGTCAAGCCCCGTGTGGTGGCTGGTGTGCAACGGCCACCCCACATTGAAAACAATCCACCCACAGGCATCTTCCACCCTTCAGGATGCAGTTCGGGATCCGGAATATTAGGTCCTTCATTGAAACACCTGTGAACTCATCCCTTTTCAGCGTGGAAGTAAGTCATCCTCGTTTCGAGGGACCGCCTATGATGATGAAGACGGCAGTAAATTCGTTATATAACTTGACGAGGAATCCAGAGCTCCTGGACTAACGATCAAGAGACATGAGTTCAAATCCCACGTTGGCAGCTGGGGAATTTATATTTAATTAAATAAAATCTGGAATAAAGAGCTAGTGTCAATAATGGCATCCATGAAAATATCGGATTGTGGTTAAAAACCCATAAGAACATAAGAGATAGGAACAGGAGTAAGCCATTCGGCCCCTCGAGCCTGCTCCGCCATTCAATACGATCATGGCTGATCCGATCATGGACTCAGCTCCACTTCCCTGCCCGCTCCCCACAACCCTTCACTCTCTTATCGCTCAAAAAATCTGTCTGTCTTCGTCTTAAATTTATTCAATGACCCAGCCTCCACAGCTCTCTGGGGCAGAGAATTCCACAGATTTACAACCCTCTGAGAGAAGAAATTCCTCCTCATCTCAGTTTTAAATGGGCGGCACCTTATTCTAAGACCATGCCCCCTAGTTCTAGTCTCCCCCATCAGTGGAAACATCCTCTCTGCATCCACCTTGTCAAGCCCCCTCATAATCTTATACCTTTCGATAAGATCACCTCTCATTCTTCTGAATTCCAATGAGTAGAGGCCCAACCTCCTCAACCTTTCCTCACAAGCCAACCCTCTCATCTTTGGAATCAGGTTAACTAATGTCCCTTTGGGGAAGGAAATCTGCCGCCCTTACCTGGTCCAGCCTATATGTGACTCCAGACCCACAGCAATGTGTTTGACTCTTAACTGCCCCTCTGAAATTGTCATGGGCGTTAATGCTGGCCTTGCTGGATTTTTAAATAAAAATCCCAGTTTGAATTGCTGGTCTATGCTGTCATTGGCTCTCAACTGGAGGTAAAATCCCCGATCCCGATCTGTACTGATTATCTCAGGGTTTAGAACATAAGAAATAGGAGCAGAAATAGGACACACGGCCCCTCGAGCCTGCTCCGCTATTCAACATCATGGCTGATCTTCGACCTCAACTCCACTTTCCCAATCCCCATATTCCTTGATTTCCCCCGAGAGTCCAAAAAACTATCGATCTCAGCCTTGAATCTACTCAACGACTGAGCCTCCACAGCCCGCTGGGGCAGAGAATTCCAAAGATTCACCACCCTCCAAGTGAAGAAATTCCTCCTCATCTCAGTCCTAAATGGCCGAGCCCTTATCCTGAGACTGTGACCCCAGATTCCCTCAGATTCCCACTGTCCAAGGGGCAGTACTGAGGGAGCGCCGCACTGTCGGAGGGACAGTACTGAGGGAGTGCCGCACTGTCAGAGGGGCAGTACTGAGAGAGCGCCGCACTGTCGGAGGGGCAGTACTGAGGGAGTGCCGCACTGTCAGAGGGGCAGTACTGAGGGAGTGCCGCACTGTCAGAGGGGCAGTACTGAGGGAGTGCCGCACTGTCGTAGGGGCAGTACTGAGGGAGCGCCGCACTGTTGGAGGGGCAGTACTGAGAGAGCGCCGCACTGTCGGAGGGGCAGTACTGAGGGAGTGCCGCACTGTTGGACGGGCAGTGCTGAAGGAGCGCCGGACTATCGAAGGGACAATACTGAGGGAGTGCCGCACTGTTGGAGGGGCAGTACTGAGGGAGTGCCGCACTGTCGGAGGGGCAGTACTGAGGGAGTGCCGCACTGTCGGAGGGGCAGTACTGAGGGAGCACCGCACTGTGAGAGGGGCAGTACTGAGGGAACGCCGCACTGTCGGAGGGGCAGTACTGAGGGAGCGCCGCACTGTCGGAGGGGCAGTACTGAGGGAGCACCGCACTGTCGGAGGGGCAGTACTGAGGGAGCGCCGCACTGTCGGAGGGGCAGTACTGAAGGAACGCCGCACTGTCGGAGGGGCAGTACTGAGGGAGCACCGCACTGTCGGAGGGGCAGTACTGAGTGAGTGCCGCACTGTCGGAGGTGTCATCTTTCGGATGAAACATTAAACCGATGCCCTGTCTGCCCCCTCAGGTGGATGTAAAAGATCCCGGGGCCACTATTGGAAGAAGAGCAGGGGAGAGTTCTCCCCGGGGTCCTGGGGCCCAATATTCAGCCCTCAACCAACATCACTGAAACAGATGTGATCTGGGTCATTATCACATTGCTGTGTGTGGGAGCTTGCTGTGCACAAATTGGCTGCCGCGTTTCCTACATTGCAACAGTGACTACACTCCAAAAAGTACTTCATTGGCTGTAAAGCACTTTGAGATGTCCGGTGGTGGTTAAAGGCGCTGAAGAGGTTTCAAGTTTTTCTTAAACTCCAGAGAGTATAGGCCCATTCTATTCAATCTCTGCTCACAGGTCAGCCCTCTGTGCTCAGTCCCTGGTAAACCTCTGATGACTGGTCTGTGCTGAGTCTCTGATGGGTTGGGTAACTGAGCAATCACGGTGCATATGAGCCTCTTGGTTCTCAGCTTTGACTTTGTTTATTTCTGTGGTCTGTGGTCGGCTGAGTGCCTCGCGTGACTTGCACTGCAAGCGTCTCACTGTCTGACCCCCGTTGCCCGTGATTCAGCCCACTTGGCATCTTGGGAATGGAGAGGCGTAAGGTGGAGTCCCGGGGCCCATGGCGGAGGCCAGCACCAAGGCGGGGGAAAAGACAGCGGGCGGAGGAGGGAGTTGCAGTTTAGGCGAGGCCGGGCTTGCAGATTGTCGGGAGCGGGGGAGGGGAGTTCCGACAGAGGTGAGGAGTATCTGCGGCTTTGAGGTCTTTGGAATGCAATGAGTCTGAGAAGTGGGGCGATGAGCCTTGATTTCAACACTTTGAAGAGTCATGGAGGAGGAGAGGATTGTAGGGCGGGACATTTGGAGGTTAGAAGCAAGGGATGATGTCGTGCCGGAAATAGAGAGAAGTTTTGTTAGAGCAAAAAATAAAATATGTCTATCTCTGAAACAGACAAAATTACATAAGAACATAACATAATAAATAGGCGCAGGAGTAGGCCATTCGGCCCTTCGAGCCTGCTCCGCCATGCAATATGATCATGGCTGATCATGCAACTTCAGTACCCCACTCCTGCTTTCTCTCCGTACCCCCTGATCCCTTTAGCCGTAAGAGCCATACCTAACTCCCTCTTGAATATATCTAACGAACTGGCCTCAACAACATTCTGCGATAGAGAATTCCACAGGTTAACAACTCTCTGAGTGAAGAAGTTTCTCCTCATCTCGGTCCTAAATGGCTTACCCCTTATCCTTAGACTGTGACCCCTGGTTCTGGACTTCCCCAACATCGGGAACATTCTTCCTGCCTCTAACCTGTCCAGTCCCGTCAGAATTTTATATGTTTCTTTGAGATCCCCTCTCATTTTTCTAAACTCCAGTGACTACAGACCCAGTCGATCCAGTCTCTCCTCATATGTCAGGGGATTGGGCAGGAAAGTGGAGTTGAGGTCGAAGATCAGCCATGATCTCATTGAATGGCGGAGCAGGCTCGAGGGGCCAGATGGCCTCCTCCTGCTCCTAATTTTTATGTTCTGTAATCTCCCACAGACCTGCGAAAATTCTGCGCTCCTCCAATTCTGGCCTCTGGTCCATCCCTCGATTTCCATCGCTCCACCATCGATGGCCGTGCCTTCAGCTACCTGGGCCCCTGAACTCTTGAATTACCTCCCTAAACCTCCCCGCCTTTCTCTCCTCCTTTAAGACGCTGCTTACAACCGACCTCTTTCAGCAGTGGATGAGCTGAGTCAAGGGTGGATTTGTAAATAAAAGTTGTTGTTGTAGATACTAATGTACATGTCTACAAGCTCATGGTCTACAGGGCTGTAGTAATACCTGCCCTCCTGTATGGCTCAGAGACATGGACCATGTACAGTAGACACCTCAAGTTGCTGGAGAAATACCACCAACGATGTCTCCGCAAGATCCTGCAAATCTCCTGGGAGGACAGAGGCACCAACGTTAGCGTCCTCGACCAGGCCAACATCCCCAGCATCGAAGTACTGACCACACTCGACAAGCTCCGCTGGGCGGGCCACATTGTCTGCATGCCCGACACGAGACTCCCAAAGCAAGCGCTCTACTCGGAACTCCTTCACGGCAAACGAGCCAAAGGCGGGCAGAGGAAACGTTACAAGGACACCCTCAAAGCCTCCCTGATAAAGTGCGACATCCCTCCGACACCTGGGAATCTCTGGCCAAAGACCGCCCTAAGTGGAGGAAGAGCATCCGGTAATCTGTTTTAGTGATGTTGGTTGAGGGATAAATATTGTTGCCAGGACACCGGGGAGAACTCCCCTCTGCTCTTCTTCCAATAGTGACCGTGGGATCTTTTATGTCAGGTGGCGCTCCGATTAGCCAGTGCTCCTGGGATTGTTTTTTTGGGGTGGGGGTTGATCATCTTGGGTTCTGCACCAGAGTCGCTATCCAGTGGATGTGCAGGTTTTGGCCGGGGCGAAGGAGCGGCGAGATATTGTAGAGGGACGTGATCGGGGCCCAGTAGAGATGAAGGTTCGGGGCCCAGAAGAGCCGAGGGCCCAGGGGCAGCACGGGCCCAGCCCACACTGTGCGATATGTGCGCGCACTAGGTCCGTGCAGCAGAGCAGGTCTCCAGTCGTCTTGGTCAATCCTTGCCACTGGACCAAGACCTCGCTCTGTCAAGCCAGTGTGTTGGTTGGTGTGCAACGGCCACCCCACGTTAAAAAAATCCACGCACAGGCACCTTCCACCCTTCAGGATGTAGTTCGGGACCTGGAATATCAGGTCCTTCACTTGTGAAGGCATCCCTTTTTGGCGTGGAAGCAAGTCATCCTCGATACGAGGGACCGCCCAAGAAGAAGAGATGTCGAGTCCACCTGAGAGAGCAGACGGGGCCTCGGTTTAACGTCTCATCCGAAACCTCAGTGCTGGCATCGATTTTTTATGCTCAGGTCTCTGGAGTGGGAACTTGAACCCACAACCTTCTGACCCAGAGGCGAGAGAGGGCCACCCACTGAGCCAACTGCCACTGGCAAGAGGGCTTCCTTCTACCTAATCTGAGGAAGGACGTGTTTGTTATTGAGGGAGTGCAGCGAAGGTTCACCAGACTGATTCCCGGGATATGACATATGAGGAGAGACTGGATCGACTCGGCTTATAGTCACTGGAATTTAGAAGGATGAGAGGGGATCTCATAGAAGCATATAAAATTCTGACGGGACTGGACAGGTTAGATGCAGGAAGAATGTTCCCGATGTTGGGGAAGTCCCAGAACCAGGGGTCACAGTCTAAGGATAAGGGGTAAGCCATTTAGGACCGAGATGAGGAGAAACTTCTTCACTCAAAGAATTGTGAACCTGTGGAATTCTCTACCACAGAAAGTTGTTGAGGCCAGTTCGTTAGATATATTCAAAAGGGAGTTAGATATGGTCCTTACGGCTAAAGGGATCAAGGGGTATGGAGAGTAAGCGGGAAAGGGGTACTGAGGTGAATGATCAGTCATGATCATATTGAATGGTGGTGCAGGCTCGAAGGGCTGAATGGCCTGCTCCTGCACCTATTTGCTATGTTTCTACCCTGCTCAGGGTCAGAGCTAGAAGAATCTTAACCTGAATGATAAACCGTTTTCCTTAATCTTAAGGCAGGCAAGAGTTAAGGGAAAATATTTTTCCCATCCAAGCCTATTGGGCTAAATGACTGGGCACGTGGAGCCTAATTTGACCAATAGGTTCCTTAACACAGGAGAGGGGGGGGGGTGAAAAAATGTCTGTAAGAGACAGGCGGGTCAGCTCTTGCGGTTACCCACCCCCTCCCCTTCTCTACCTACCTTTCATCAATCTGGCCAGAGTCGGAGAGAAGAAAGGGGGCTGGGAGAATGGATCCCGCTATCGAGAGCTGTGTGAGAGAGTAGAAATGCATTGGGAAGGACTGTTGTAACTAGGTCGACAGCGGAGAGGCTCTCGGCAGAGGATCCGGCCACGAGAAAGCGAACCAGACGCATTCCCTTCGGGAAGAGAAGGGCTGGGAAGTGAGTTTCTGTTTATGTTTTTGGGCTGGGTTGGAACGGGGATGTTAAAGTGACGTTCGTGAAATTGTAAGCTTGTTTCCTAGAAAGGAGTTAAAACGCCCTCTTATTATTTAATGTGCCTTTTCAAAAAAAAAACAAGCGAGAAGAGATTTACTTTGAAAGTGACTTTCAGTCTTGAGCAAGTTGTAAGTTTGATAACTTTTTGCTTTGAAAGCAACGTGGGATTTAACTTGTCAGTTTCACCTTGCTTTTAAAAGGGGCGTCAGTTTCAAAAAGTTTGAAGACTTGTAAAAAGTTTTAAAAACTTTTAACTGCAGTTAAACTTTTTATATAACTCTTTGCAGTTTAACTTTTTATATACGTTTTTATGTAACTTATTTGCATTGCAATTTGATTAATTTTCTCTCTCTCTCCCCCCCTCCCCCTCCATCTCCCCCTCCATCTCCCCCTCCATCTCCCCCTCCATCTCCCAATTTTTTTAGCAGATCTCTCCATTCATTCCCCTGTTTGTTTCTCTCTCTCTCTCTCCCTTTCCTGCTGTCTCCCAACACTTCCACCACCTCCCATTTGAATGACTTCTTCTTAAGCCGTTTCCTGGGCGTCGCATGTTCGGGTCCAGACGGTCGGGTGTTGTCCGGAGACTGTGGAGGAGTCGTTGCTCGGTTGTGAACCCCAGATCAGCAGGAGGAGGAGGAGAGAGCGGGCAGAATGCAGAGGACCCACACAGCAGTCTGAAACCCGTCATCCACTCCTTCTTCAAGAGGCTGCATGACGAGCAGCTGGAGCTGCTGGCCAGGGCGGTAGAAGGCAGGGGTACCGACGGCCGCACTGGCTGCGTGCCTTTCCCTCGGAGCGAACTGCGTCTCGGCAAGCAGAGCTACAGCCCCCAGGTGCTGTCCTGCAAACTCTTCCGCTGGCCTGACCTCCGCCACCCGCACCAGCTCAAGTGGCTGTGCATCTGCGACTGCTTCTACGGCGATAATGCCACGGTGTGCTGCAACCCATACCACTTCAGCAGGCTGTGTGAGCCAGGTAACTTTAGGGAGGGGGCGGTGGGTATCACCCCACCTTCAAACAGCGCTCGGTTTGCACTGGATTTTAGTCAGCGTTATGTATTTCATTTAAAAAGTGACTGACATAGAAATTAGGTGCAGGAGCAGGCCATTCAATATGATCATGGCTGATCATGCAACCTCAGTACCCCATTCCTGCTTTCTCTCCACACCCCTTGATCCCTTTAGCTGTAAGGGCCACATCTAACTCCCTTTTGAATATATCCAACGAACTGGCCTCAACAACTCTCTGCGGCAGGGAATTCCACAGGTTCACAATTCTCTGAGTGAAGAAGTTTCTCCTCATCTCGGTCCTAAATGGCTTACCCCTTATCCTTTAGACTGTGTCCCCTGGTTCTGGACTTCCCCCAACATCGGGAACATTCTTCCTGCATCTCACCTGTCCAGTCCCGTCAGAATTTTATGTTTCTGTGAGATCCCCTCTCATCCTTCTGAACTCCAGTGAATATAAGCCTAGTCGATCCAATCTTTCTTCATATGTCAGTCCTGCCATCCCAGGAATCAGTCTGGTGAACCTTCGCTGCACTCCCTCAATAGCAAGAATGTCCTTCCTCAGATTAGGAGACCAAAACTATACACAATATTCCAGGTGAGGCCTCACCAAGGCCCTGTACAACTGCAGTAAGACCTCCCTGCTCCTATACTCAAATCCCCTCGCTATGAAGGCCAACATACCATTTACTGCCTGCTGTACCTGCATGCCAACTTTCATCACCTCCGGACATCCCAAAGTATTTCATAGCCAATGAATGAGTGGAGCAAGCTTGAGGGGCCGAATGGCCTACTCCTGATCCTATTTCTTATGCTCTTTTTAGAAGTGTGGCGAAGTAGGAAACATGCCAGCCAATTTGCGCACAGCAAGCTCCCACAAACAGCAATGTGATAATGACCCAGATCATCTGTGATAATTGAGGGATAAATATTGGCCCCAGGACACCGGGGAGAACTCCCTCTGCTCTTCTTCCAATAGTTGCCCCGGGATCTTTTACATCCACCCGAGAGGGCAGATGGGGACTCTGGGTTTAATGCCTCGTCGGAAAGACGGCCCCTCCGACAGCGCAGTGTGGTGCTCCCTCAGTACTGCCCTTCCGACAGCGCAGTGCGGCATTCCCGCCGATGGCGTAGCACTCCCTCAGTACTGCCCCTCCGACAGTGCGGCGCTTCCTCGGCACTGGCACTGGGAGTGTTGGCCTGGAGTTTGTGCTCCAGTCTCCCAAAAGTGCTTTGCAGGGCATCGCAATGTGTTTCTTCATTCTCCTGATCTATTCCAGTGTGTGATCTTTTATATATTTAAAAAAAAAAAATTGCATTTATATAGCGTTTTTCACTACCTCTGGATGTCCCAAAGTGCTTTACAGCCAATAAAGTACTTTTTGAAGTGTTGTAATGTTGTGGGCTTGACAAGGTAGATGTTAACTATCTGTCTCCCGTGGCTGGAGAGTGCAGAACCAGCGTGCACAGTCTCAGGATAAAGGGTCGTCCATTTAGAGGGCTGTGAATCTTTTGGAATTATCTCCCTTGGAGTGCTGTGGATGCTCGGTCGTTAAGTATATTCAAGGCTGAGATTGACAGATTTTTGACACTATGGGGATCGGGAGGGAAAGTGGAGTTGAAGATCAGCCATGATTTTATTGGCAGAGCAGGCTTGAGGGGCCAAATGGCTGACTCCTGCTCCTGTTTCTTGTGTAATGTAGGGAGACCTGGTAGATAATTTGTCCATGGCAAGCAGCAATAAGATGAATGCCAGAGACTCTCTCTTGGTGACCTTGCTTGAGGGATAAATATGGGATCTACAAGCTGGGATCTATTGGGACAGTCTTGCAGTAGAGAAGACTGCACAATCTCCCAGTATATCCTGGCACACCATCTCCCAACAGGGAGCATACAATAGCAGTCTGCCTGGGCTAACTGCACAGTCACCGACGATTGAACCTGGAACTTCCCAGGTCAGTTCCGCAGCGGGTAGTATATTTACTGATGGGGAAACTGTTCGACAATCGGGTTGTCCAGTACAATAAACAATGTGCCTGTTGTTTGTTTATACAACCCCACCTCCTTCCTTCTGCTCACCACCTCCTGACCCGCTTGGGCAAGCCTGCTCCAACAACAACAACAACACTGCATTTATGCAGCGCCTTTAAAGTAGTAAAACGTCTCCAGGTGTTTCACGGGCGATTATCAGACAAAATTTGACACCAAACCACGTAAAGATTTATATAAAGCGCCTTTCACCGAATATCTCCAAGCGCTTTACAGCCAATGAAGTACTTTTGGAGTGTAGTCACTGTTGTAATGTGGGAAACGTGGTAGCCAATTTGCGCACAGCAAGCTCCCACAAACAGCAATGTGATAATGACCCAGATCATCTGTTTTTGTTCGGTTGATTGAGGGATAAATATTGGCTCCAGGATACTGGGGATAACTCCCCCTGCTCCTCTTCGAAATAGTGCTGTGGGAACTTTTACATCCACCTGAGGGGACAGACGGGACTTCGGTTTAACGTCCCGTCCGAAAGACTGCCCCTCCGACGGCGCGGCGCTCCCTTGGCACCGCCCCTCCGGCACGCCGCTCCCTCGGCACTGCCCCTCCGATGACACAGCGTGGTGCTCTCTCAGCATTGCACTGGGGGTGTCCACCTAGATTCCTGGAGTGGGACTTGAACCCAAAACCTGCCGACTCGGAGGCGAGTGTGCTACCCACTGTGCCACAGCTGACAGAGGTAGGCAGCTCACCTGTGCACACTACCTCTTGCCCCCACCCTGTCATGGAGCAGACTGAGCCCTCGTGGAAATGAGCCCTTATTGCCACCCAGCTGCAGAAAAATGGCAGCCTCCTCCAATCTCCTCCCCGTGTCGCCTGATAGCACCAACTCCTTGCTGGAGTCCAGCCACCCAAGTGGCCAGTGTGCACAGGCAGAAGCTGAGTATATGGAGACTATTCAACCATGGGTGTCACATTTGATCCTGGGATGTGGGTGTCACTGGCAAAGCCGGCACTTATTGCCCATCCCTAATTGCCCTTGAACAACTGAGTGAATAGTTGGGCCATTTCAGAGAGCAGTTAAGAATCAACCACATAGCTGTGGGTCTGGAGTCACACATCGGCCAGACTAGGTAAGGATGGCAGATTTCCTTCTCTTTAAAAAGGACATTCGTGACCCAGATGGGTTTTCACGACAATGTCATAGTTTCGTGGTCACCATTACTGATAGCTTTCCCCCACATCTCCCCCCGCCCCCCCCCCCCCCCCCCCCCGGTGTTGCTTAACGTCTGCACGTCCACTGGATTGCAACTCTGGAGAAGAACCCAAGTTGATCACCCGCCCCCTCCCCCCAACCCCAAACTGGCTAATTGTAGCGCCCTCTGACATAAAAGATCCTGCGGCCACTATGTCGAAGCTCCCCAGTGTCCTGGGGCCAATATTTATCTCAACAAACATCACTAAAACAGATGATCTGGGTCATTGTCACATTGCTGTTTGTGGGAGCTTGCTGTGCGCGAGTTGGCTGCAGTGTTTCCCAAATTACAACGGCGACTATATTCCCAAAAAGTAATTCATTGGCTGTAAAGTGCTTTGGGACCGTCTGGTGGTCGTAAAAGGCGCTATAGAAATGCAAGTCTTTCTCTTCAGGGGTAACTCGATAACGATTATGAACAAGGACGCTGGGATTTGTGTGTGTTTCCCCCCCCCCTCTTGCCCAGCGCACTGCCAGTCATAGGGCTTGTTGAGACCAACTAACTCATTAGAGATTGGCAATTGAACCTGCCTCTTTGGGCTGCACAGTGGGCAGTATGTTGTTGAATGAACCATTGGGAAGGGGAAGAAGCAGAGTTGCATGTCCTTTTCACTCCCTCGAGGTTAAATTAGTCGCCGAGCTGCCCCTAGCTCTCTGGCACCGCTGTGACGATTCTTTCTAAATGTTGCAAGCCAGAGCCGAGCGATCTACACTGAGGGTAGAAGGGGGAATATTGCTTTTCAGGAAGGTTTGAGGTCGCCAGTTGGGTCATCGATTGGAAGCCATCTCCAATGTGGGCAGTGCGTGCTGGGTGGTGGGAACAATCACGAATAAACCCAATGGGGGAATTCAGGAGAAACTTCTTTACCCAGAGAGCGGTGAGAATGTGGAACTCGCTGCCACAGGGAGGGGTTGAGGCGAATAGTATCGATGGATTTAAGGGGAGGTTGGATAAATACATGAGGGAGAAAGGAATAGAAGGATATGGGGATGGAGAGGGGTGCGAGGGGGCTGGTGTGGGGCATAAACCCCGGCACGGAGCGCTGGGGCCGGATGGGCTGTTTCTGTGCGAGACATTCGATGTAATTCTCTTTCTACCCCCTCAATTCCTCCTCAATATCCACAATACTTTACAAGGTTGCCTCCGATGTCAAGCGCACAAATGGGGACGCCCCCATCGGGGAATTAACCCAGCACTGGTGCCGTTGCAGAAATCTCCAGGATGCAAAAAGGCAAATGCTTTCTTGCTCTTTCTCGTTTTTTCTCGTTTTGTTGCTTTTCAGCATTGTCCTTTTCATCATAGGCAGTCCCTTGGAATCGAGGAAGACTTGCTTCCATTCTTAACATGAGTCCTTGGGTGGCTGAACAGTCCAATACGAGAGCCACAGTCCCTGTCACAGGTGGGACAGACAGTGGTTGAGGGAAGGGGAGGGTGGGACTGGTTTGCCGCACGCTCCTTCCGCTGCCTGCGCTTGCTTTCTGCACGCTCTCGGCGACGAGACTCGAGGTGCTCAGCGCCCTCCCGGATGCTCTTCCTCCACTTAGGGCGGACTGGTCTTTGGCCCAGGGACTCCCAGGTGTCGGTGGGGATGTTGCATTTTATCAGGGAGGCTTTGAGGGTGGTCCCTTGTAACGTTTCCTCTGCCCACCTTTGGCTCGTTTGCCGTGAAGGAATTCTGAGTAGAGCGCTTGCTTTGGGCATCTGTTTGCATGCCAGACACATGTGGCCTGCCCAGCGGAGCTGATCAAATGTGGTGAGTGCTTCGATGCTGGGGATGTTGGCCTGGTCGAGGACCCTAACGTTGGTGCGTCTGTCCTCCCAGGGGATTTGTAGGATCTTGCGGAGACATCGTTGGTGGTATTTCCCCAGCGACTTGAGGTGTCTACTGTACATAGTCTATGCCTCTGAGCCATACAGGAGGGCGGATTACACACATTCACTCGCAGCTCGCTCGAGAGACATATGCAGCTTGCTCGAGAGACACACGTTCCATTTTCAGTGTGTTCTGCTAAAATAGTGGTTCACTTACATCTCTTGTACAAAATCACGTCTTTGATCTCTCTTCCATGCATACCGTCAATGAATCATGGTACATCAAAAGTACATACAAATACTGACAGCATGACAATGTAAACCAAACAACCAGCCACTCAACCCTCCAGAAATTGGTTTACTGCCTGCACTCAACTCTTGCCATGAATTTTATTACTATAACACACACAGGTGACCAAATTGACATTCGAATATGGCTGAATGACACTCGCACCTTATCGCAACTTCTTTCCTGTGGAGACCTTTATTTCAAGGGGGATGGAGTATAAAAGTAGGGAAGTCTTGCTACAATTGTACAGGGTATTGGAGAGACCACACCTGGAATACTGCACACAGTTTTGGTCTCGTTGAAGGAGGGATATACTTGTGTTAGAGACTGTTCAGAGAAGGTTCAGTACGTTGATTCCTGAGATGAAGGGGTTGTTTTGAGGAAAGGTTGGGCCTGCACTCATTGGAGTTAGAAGAATGGGAGCTGATTTTATTGAAAGGCATAAGATTCTGAGGGGGTTTGACACGGTAGATGCAGAGAGGATGTTTCCCCTCGTGGGGGAATCTAGAACTCTGGGGCGCATAGTTTCAGAATAAGGGGTCGCCCATTTAAAACCGAGATGAGGAGGAATTTCTTCTGAGGGTTGTGAAGGTGAGGAATTCTCTACCCCAGAGAGCTGTGGAGGCTGGGTCATTGAATAGATTTAAGGTGGAGATAGACAGACATATATTTGAACAATAAGGGAGTTAAGGGTTATGGGGAGCAGGCAGGGAAGTGGAGTTGAGGCCAAGATCGGATCAGCCATGATCTTATTGAATGGCAGGGCAGGCTCAAGGGGCCGTATGGCTGACTCCTCCTATTTCTTCTGTTGAGACATCCTCTGCTTTGATCTCGTACCCAATTTACAACCCATGCCCATCAGCCAGGTGCTTGTACTTCGTAACCAGCATGCGTCATCTCACAGACGGTGCAGAGAGTGAGGTATTTGGGTAATACGGACTTTCGGCCCCACCGGGTACTTTGTATTGGGTCTGCCATCATCATTCTAGACCCTTGGGACTGCACGTACAGCCCCTGTACTGTGCGCCCTTGGCATCGGGGATGGTCCTTACTGGCACACTGATGACTTTGCAAGGAGTGACCGTGTGCACGTGTTGCTTTGCTACATTTCTCACGCAGTAATGGAACCGGCACAGTTACGGATGTCGAACTCTACTGGAGATGCTGTCCAATCTAGCCATTGATGGGGATGAAGTATAAAAGCATGGAAGTCTTGCTACAGTTGTACAGGGTATTGGTGAGACTGTTACGTCCATATTAAAGTAATGTGATTGAGTATTGTAGACGTGAGTAAGTGTGACCTTGGTTCCTTTTATTCTAACTCCAGAGTCAGGTACATCATGAGGGCCTGCTTATATACAGTGCTCCTAAGGGTTGCATACATAACAGAGGCCACACCTGGAATACTGCGTGCAGTTTTGGTTTCATATTTACGAAAGGATATACTTGCTTTGGAGGCAGTTCAGAGAAGGTTCACCAGGTTGATTCTGGAGATGAGGGGGTTGACTTATGAGGAAAAGTTGAGTAGGTTGGGCCTCTACTCATTGAAATTCAGAAGAATGAGAGGTGATCTTATCGAAACGTATGAGATTATGAGGGGGCTTGACAAGGTGGATGCAGAGGGGATGTTTCCACTGATAGGGGAGACTAGAACTAGGGGGCATGGTCTTAAAATAAGGGGCTGCCCATTTAAAACTGAGATGAGGAGGAATTTCTTCTCTGAGGGTTGTAAATCTGTGGAATTTGCTGCCTCAGAGCTGTGGAAGCTGGGACATTGAATAAATGTAAGACAGAAATAGACAGTTTCTTAATCGATAAGGGGGCGGTCAGGGAAGTGGAGCTGAGTCCATGATCGTATTACATGGCGGAGCAAGCTTGAGGGGCCGTATGGCCACCTCCTGCTCCTATTTCTTATGTTCTTGTGTTTGTAACCGCCCAATGGATGTATCTGTTGGAAAGACCTGCATTTCTACAACGCCTTTCACGACCACTGGACGTCTCAAAGCGCTTTACAGCCAATTAAGTACATTTTTGACGTGTAGTCAAGTTGTAATGTGGGAAACGCGGCAGCCAAATTGTGCACAGCAAGCTGCCACAAACAGCAATGTGATAATGACCCAGATCATCTGTTTTAGTGGTGATGATTGAGGGATAAATATTGGCCCCAGGACACCGGGGAGAACTCCCCCTGCTCTTCTTCCAATAGTGGCCCCGGGATCTTTTACATCCACCTGAGGGGGCAGACGGGGCCTAGGTTTATCATCTCATCCGAAATATAGCACCTCCGACAGTGTGGCGCTCCCTCAGTACTGCACTGGAGTGTCAGCTGAGATTTATGTGCCCAAGTCTCTGGAGTGGGACTTGAACTCTCAACCTTCTGACTCGAGAGGAGAGTGTGCTGCCCACTGAGCCATAGCTGACACTGCAACTCAAACAGTGTTGCAACAAAGTTGGAGCTGCAGTCATAAGAACATAACATCAGAATTAGGAACAGGAGTAGGCCATCTAGCCCCTCGAGCCTGCTCCGCCATTCAACAAGATCATGGCTGATCTGGCCGTGGACTCAGCTCCACTTACCCGCCCGCTCCCCGTAACCCTTAACTCCCTTATTGGTTAAAAATCTATCTATCTGTGACTTGAATACATTCAATGAGCTAGCCTCAACTGTTTCCTTGGGCAGAGAATTCCACAGATTCACAACCCTCTGGGAGAAGAAATTCCTTCTCAACTCGGTTTTAAATTGGCTCCCCCGTATTTTGAGGCTGTGCCCCCTAGTTCTAGTCTCCCCCACCAGTGGAAACAACCTCTCTGCCTCTATCTTGTCTACCCCTTTCATTATTTTAAATGTTTCTATAAGATCACCCCTCATCCTTCTGAACTCCAACGAGTAAAGACCCAGTCTACTCAATCTATCATCATAAGGTAACCCCCTCATCTCCGGAATCAGCCTAGTGAATCGTCTCTGTATCCCCTCCAAAGCCAGTATATCCTTCCTTAAGTAAGGTGACCAAAACTGCACGCAGTACTCCAGGTGTGGCCTCACCAATACCCTGTACAGTTGCAGCAGGACCTCCCTGCTTTTGTACTCCATCCCTCTCGCAATGAAGGCCAACATTGAAGTCACTGTTAGATTATCCAACGTGACGGGTGGAAGAGCTGTTGGGGAGAGGGGAGCGGGTGTTGGGGAGAAGGAGACCAAACTAGCGACTGATGGCTTGTATAGTATGGGTAGAGATTGGAGTTTGTGTGGCGTTGGAGCTGTTGTTCCCTCTGCTTCCTGTCGTGCTTTGAAACATTCTGGGAAGCCCGCCAAGGTATTTTTTTCAAGTGTTGAATGGAATCTGTGACTGGTGCCAGCCTATGCGCTGTGGCGTGTTTTTTTTTAATTGACCGCGTGCTCTGCTGGTGCCAGGTTCGCGACTCATTGCATTCCACATCCGTGCCGGCGTTCCTGGGAGAAATGATTGTATATCGGGAAGGGCCGATTCCTGACTCCAATGTGTAGAACATAAGAAATAGGAGCAGGAGTAGGCCATACGGCCCCTCGAGCCTGCTCCACCATTCAATAAGATCATGGCTGATCCGATCATGAACACCGCTCCACTTCCCTGCCCACCCTCTTATCGGTTAAGAAACTGTCTATTTCTGTCTTAAATTTATTCAATGTCCCGGCTTCCACAGCTCTCTGAGGCAGCAAATTCTACAGATCCACAACCCTCAGAGAAGAAATTCCTCCTCATCTCAGTTTTAAATGGGCGGCCCATTATTCTAAGATCATGCCCCCTCGTTCTAGTCTCCCCCATCAGTGGAAACATCCTCTCTGCATCCACCTTGTCGAGCCCCCCCTCATAATCTTATATGTTTCGATAAGATCACCTCTCATTCTTCTGAATTCCAATGAGTAGAGGCCCAACCTCCTCAACCTTTCCTCATAAGTCAACCCCCTCATCCCCGGAATCAACCGAGTGAACCTTCTCTGAACTGCCTCCAAAGCAAGTATATCCTTTCGTAAATATGGAAACCAAAACTGCACGCAGTACTCCAGGTGTGGCCTCACCAATACCCTGTATAACTGGAGCAAGACTTCCCTACTTTTATACTCCATCCCCTTTGCAATAAAGGCCACGATACCATTGGCCTTCCTGATCACTTGCTGTACCTGCATACTATGGGCTTGATGCTTGAGGCGGGAGGCAGATAGAAGTTGCCCGAGCTTGGATGACAACGCTTGGTGCCAGATGAGCTGAATGGAGTTTCTCATCCAATCCAGTGTCTTGTCTTGTAATTGCTGCCTACCCAGAAGAGGCTGACCCTAGTTTGCTGGGGCAGGGGGCGGGGGCTGATTGCTTCCCAACGGTGCTGGCTTTCTCATCCAAGTGGCCATTCTCCACGTGAGCCTCGACGGTGAGTGTCGGCAGGGTGTTCGACCGTGAAGGGCATCGTAGTCCAGCTTGCTCCTGCCCTCATCCCATTTCCTGCACCTTCCAGGAGCGCGCCTCCAACTCTGGCCTCTTGCACAGTCCCGATTTCCATCATGTATTCCCGCCTGTCATGTATTCAACTATCATTGTAACCCATGTATAAGCTGACCTAAGTTGTACACCTTGAGAACAGGGGTGAACTTGTGGGAGACACTCCTAACCTGGACTTTCAGGTATAACAGGGGAAGCTCCACCCACCTTCATCTCTTGAGGTCTTGGGAATAAAGGTAACTGGTAACCGAGTGACCTTCTCTCAAGTATGGGCCTCGTGTGCATTTATACTGTATAGTCAGGACATATCACTGCCATTGCCGGCTGAGCCTTCAGCTACCGTTTTCCTTTTTCTTTTTCTCTCATGCTCGCTCTCGCGTGCTCTGTTTTCTTGCTTCTTTTCTCTCTCTCTCTCTCTGTTTCTCTCTGTTTCTCTCTGTTTCTCTCTGTTTCTCTCTGTTTCTCTCCTCTCTCTCTCTCTCTCTCTCTCTCTCTCTCTCTCTCTCTCTCTCTCTCTCTCTCTCTTTCTCCCTCTCTCTCTCTCTCTCGTTTCTCTCTCTCTCTCTCTCTCTGTTTTTCTCTCTCTCTCTCTCTCTCTGGCTCCTCTCCTCTCTCTCTCTCTCTCTCTCTCTCTCTCTCTCTCTTGCTTTTCCCTTCCTTCTCTCTCTCTCTGGTTTTTAAAACCGACCTCTTTGACCCAGCTTTTGGCCACCTGTCTTAATATCTCCTTCTGCGGCTCGGTGTCCAATTTGATTTGATAATCGCTCCTGTGATGCGCCCTGAGATGTTTTACCAAGTTAAAGGCGCTATAGAAATGCAAGTTGGCATGCTGAACTTGTGGCCTTCTGGTCAGTCTGGCTCAGAGGGGGTGGATTACGGTGATTTGAGCCAATGAGGGTATTTTTATTAAATTGCTGTAATGGGAACGGGTTACGGTAAATCGTGTAGCAGTGGATTCGGGACGAGGTGAGGCGTTGGGATCACCGTTGCCTTTTGCGGTTGACTGCAATGTCCGAACACCTCTGCTCTGCGTTCACCTTGAACACCAACAACTTAGTATCAAATTGTGTAGTCTTTGTGCACGACAATGTTCATATTTATTTTTGACCGCATAGCTGCTAATTCTCCCCACTTCCAAATAAAGCACCCGCAATAAACTCCTGTGTTTTCTCTCTCGTTTCAGAAACTCCACCGCCTCCCTACTCCAAACTATTGCCAGGCAACAATCGGAAGAACATTGATGGTAAATTCACCACCTGGTGTCCATATATTTTATACAAACTCTGCTGCCCTGTGTCCTAACTTGCACCGAGTCCCGCTCACCCATCACCCCCTGTGCCCCGTGTCCTAACTCGCACCGAGTCCCGCTCACCCATCACCCCCTGTGCCCCGTGTCCTAACTCGCACCGAGTCCCGCTCACCCATCACCCCCTGTGCCCCGTGTCCTAACTCGCACCGAGTCCCGCTCACCCATCACCCTTTGTGCTCGCTGCCCCCGTGTCCTAACTTGCACCGAGTCCCGCTCACCCATCAGCCCCTGTGCCCCGTGTCCTAACTCGCACCGAGTCCTGCTCACCCATCACCCTTTGTGCTCGCTGCCCCCGTGTCCTAACTTGCACCGAGTCCCGCTCACCCATCACCCCCTGTGCCCCGTGTCCTAACTTGCACCGAGTCCCGCTCACCCATCAGCTCCTGTGCCCCGTGTCCCAACTCGCACCGAGTCCCGCTCACCCATCACCCTTTGTGCTCGCTGCCCCCGTGTCCTAACTCGCACAGAGTCCTGCTCACCCATCACCCCCTGTGCCCCGTGTCCTAACTCGCACCGAGTCATGCTCACCCATCAGCCCCTGTGCCCCGTGTCCTAACTCGCACCGAGTCCTGCTCACCCATCACCCTTTGTGCTCGCTGCCCCCGTGTCCTAACTCGCACCGAGTCCCGCTCACCCATCACTCCCTGTGCTCGCTGACCGACATTGGCTCCTGGTTAAGCAACACCTCGATTTCAAAATTCTCATCCTTGTTCGCATATCCCTCCATGTCCCTCGCCCCCTCCCTATCTCTGGAATCTCTTGGGAGACGGGGCAGCTGAGTTTTGGAGGATCTCAAGTTTATGTCGGGTAGGATGTGGGAGGCCAGCCAGGAGTGCGTTGGAATAGTCAAGTCTGCAGGTAACAAAGGCACAGATGAGGGTTTCAGCAGCAGATGAACTGAGGCAGGGGCGGAGATGGGCGATGTTACGGAGGTGGAGATAGGTGGTTTGAGTTATGGCCGGAAGCTCATTTCAGGGTCAGATATGACGCCGAGGTTGCGAACAGTCTGGTTCAGCCTCGGACAGGAGTTGGGGAGAGGGATGGAGTCAGTGGCTGGGGAACGGAGTTTGTGGCGGGGACGGGAAACAATGGCTTCGGTCTTCCCAATATTCAATTGCAGAAGATTTCTGCTCATCCAGAACTGGATTTAACGTAGGATTTGAAGCCTACCCTGCCATTAAACATGCCGCAATCGACTAGTGAGGGGTTGTGGAAGCTGGGCTTCACGGGGTTGTGAATGTGCTGACCATTGTTCAGTACTCGAGAGCTGATAACGTAAGAAATAGGAGCAGGAGTCGGCCATTCGGCCCCTCGAGCCTGCTCCGCCATTTAATACCATCATGACTGATCCGATCATGGACTCGGCTCCACTTCCCTGCCTGCCCCCTTATTCCCTTATTAGTTAAGAAACTGTCTATCTCTGTCTTAAATATATTCAATGTCCCAGCCTCCACAGCTCTCTGAGGCAGCAAATTCCACAGATTTACAACCCTCAGAAGAAATTCCTCCTCATCTCAGTTTTAAATGGGAAGCCCCTTATTCTAACATCATGCCCTCTAGTTCTAGTCTCCCCCCATCAGTGGAAACATCCTCTCTGCATCCATCTCGTCAAGCCCCCTCATAATCTTATACGTTTCGATAAGATCATCTTTCATTCTTCTGAATTCCAATGAGTAGAGGTCCAACCTCCTCAACCTTTTCTCATAAGTCAACCCCCTCCTCTCCGGAATCGACCGAGTGAACCTTCTCTGAACTGTCAATATCTTCTGCCCTAGACCTTATTGAAGACGAGTCTGACCATGAACACCGGGCGCATGAGCCTTCGAACAACACGAATGAAGACTGGACAGGTAAGCACCAGTGCACTGGCGATCCTATTCGCACCAGGTGGGATGTTGGTTCGGTGTTTTGGCGGAGGAAGATGGGTCCTTGGGTCAGAGACCAGGTGCGCAGTTCCGTTTTTGTTCTGGCATTCAGGAACTGATGGGAATTTCCATTTCGGGCCTCTGTCTGACTGTTTCTGCTTTCACGCTCTGAATTTTATTGCGGTTAGTGAGGGATTAGTAGGGTGCAAATAGAATGTGTTCCCATTCTGGGCATCTAGTGTTGGGTCAGGTACAGCACGAGGTTAGATACAGAGCAAAGCTCCCTCTACACTGTCCCATCAAACACTCCCAGGGCAGGTACAGCACTGGGTTAGATACAGAGTAAAGCTCCCTCTACACTGTCCCCATCACACACTCGCAGGCGCCACAGAGGCAAGACCTGTTGTGCCTGGTCGGGGAGGAAGGGAGTACGTTTTCTTTCAATGCAGACGTGGAAACGATGACGGCTCGGACGGGACGTCTTTGAGACTCGCACGTCCTCCTACTTGCCCAGGAGACCGTTGGCTGTGCAGATCTTTGTCTGAGTATGAATAGCTTTATTTTTAGGTAGCTGCGGGTGGGGGCTGGCGGGGGGCGCGGGGGAGAATCTGGTGGCAGAGGTTTTGTTGGGTCTGTTTGACGTGCAAGAGCAGGAGAGCTTCAGAGGAAGGTTATTCTCGTCCTACAGTCCTGCGATCTCGTGCCTCCCTTTTTCATTCGGAAAATAAGTCCCATTCAAAAGGAGTAGCGCCTCTTTTTTTTTTCCCTTTCCCACCCCCCCGCCCTCCCCCTCCAATTGGCCAACGTGTGGAGCATTGGCTTGCTGTTATTTTTGGATGCCCCTCCTCCCCGCTGGACCCTGCCAGAGGAAATCGCAAATCACACGACGGCTAGGACAATGTGTCTTGACGCACGTTTCGAGAAGGCCTGCTTGTGCTCTTGGCTGCTTTCCCAGGAGCAGTGCTGGCTTCCTCCTCCCTGGGGCCACGTGACCACAACAAAGCAGGCAGAACGTCTGGGCTCCTGGTGCCGTCCGTCTTTGGAGTGGCCTCCCCCGGGCGCCCTTTTAGCCTCGTGTTCCCTCTGCGCATGTCGGGAGCAGGCCATTCAGTCCCTCGAGCCTGCCCCGCCATCCAATTCGATCATGGCTCATCTGTAGCTAGACTCCCATCTCTCCGCCATTGATACCCTCGCCCAACAAAAATCTATCAATCTCCGTTTTTGGACATTTTCACTTCACCCCTGCCCCAGCTTCAAGAGCGTTTTGGGGGCGAGAGTTCCAAATTTCCACGACCCTTTGAGTGAAGCCGTGCTTCCTGACATCACCCCTGAATGTTTGCTCCTGTGAAGCGCCTTGTGGTGGTTTACAACGTTGAAAGGCTCTGTAGAAGAAAGAGAGTCTTGCATTTATATAGCGGCTTTCACGACCACCGGACATCTCAAAGCGCTTTATAGCCAATTGGGGTACTTTGTGGAGTGTGGTCACTGTTGTATTGTGGGAAACGCGGCAGCTCAATTTACGCACAGCAAGCTCCCACAAACAGCAATGTGAAAATGACCCGGATCATCTGTTTTAGTGATGTTGGTTGTGGGATAAATATTGGCCCCAGGACACCGGGGAGAACTCCCCCTGCTCTTCTTCCAATAGTGGCCCCGGGATCTTTTACATCCACCCGAGAGGGCAGACGGGGCCTCGGTTTAACGTCTCATCTGAAAGATGGCACCTCCGACAGTGCGGTGCTCCCTCAGTACTGTCCCTCCGACAGTGCAGCGCTCCCTCAGTACTGCCCCTCCGACAGTGCGCCGCTCCCTCGGCACTGCAGTGGAGTGTTAGCCTAGATTTATGAGCTCACATTCCTGGAGTGGGACTCGCACCCATAACCTTCTGACTCCGAGGCGAGAGTGTTGCCCACTGAGCCACAGCTGACAGGAAGAGGCAACATCAAAATTCTCATCCTTGTTTACAAATCCCTCCATGGCCCTTGCCCCCTTCCCTATCTCCATAACCCCACGAGATGTCTGCGCTCCTCAAACTCTACCCTCCTGAGCACCTCATTTATAACTGCTCAACCATTGGTGGCTGGGCCCCAAGCTCTGGAACTCCCTCCCTAAACCTCTCCACGCCTCTCTCCTCTTTCAAGACGCTCCTTAAAACCGACCTCTTGACTGCCCTAATTTCTTCTCTTGTGGCTCGGTGTCAAATTTATCTGTTTCGTCTTTTAACGCTACTGTGATGCGCCTTGGGACGATTTACTACATTAAAGGCGCTATATAAATAAAAGTTATTACAGGTTGAACCTCCCTTATCCAGAACTCCCTTATCCAGAACCACCCCTCGTCTGGAACCATTCCCGGGTGGCGCATGTGCAGAACCCTGGCTTGACAAGTTGAACAAATTGAAGTCCTTCCTTGCAGCCGACCCCTGCAATCGCTGGCCCGATCCTGTGATCCACCACGATCTCCCTGCCACAGTCCCAGCCCCTAGTCAGCCAGCGCCGATATCCCCTTGCTCAGTACCTGTACCATCGTTGTTGGAGAAATACCATCAACGATGTCTCCGCAAGATCCTTCAAATCCCCTGGGAGGACAGGCGCACCAACATCAGCGTCCTCGACCAGGCCAACATCCCCAGCACTGACCACACTCGATCAGCTCCGCTGGGTGTGCCACATAGTTTGCATGTCAGACACGAGATTCCCAAAGCAAGCGCTTTACTCGGAACTCCTTCACGGCAAACGAGCCAAAGGTGGGCAGAGGAAACGTTACAAGGGACCACCCTCAAAGCCTCCCTGATAAAGTGCAACATCCCCACCGACACCTGGGAGTCCCTGGCCCAAAGACCAGTCCGCCCTAAGTGGAGGAAGTGCATCCGGGAGGGCGCTGAGCACCTCGAGTCTCGTCGCCGAGAGCGTGCAGAAACCAAGCGGAAGGAGCGTGCGGCAAACCAGTCCCACCCTCCCCTTCCCTCAACCACTGTCTGTCCCACCTGTGACGGGGACTGTGGCTCTCGTATTGGACTGTTCAGCCACCTGAGGACTCGTGTTTAGAGTGGAAGCAAGTCTTCCTCGATTCCGAGGGACGGCCCATGATGATGATCGGTACCATCCAATTTAACGTGACCTCCCCTCATCTGGCAAAATCCCTCATCCGGCAAAATTCCTTACCTGGCACGGGCCGGGTCCCAAGTGTGCCGGATAAGAGAGGTTCAAAAGGTATTATTATTATTATTATTTATATTATTATTTTATTATTATTATTATTATTATTATTTATGATAATAAAGGCGCTGTGTAGATTGTTGGAAGAGGTTTGAATTGCTGCTTTCTGGAGTAGTTTGGTTGATGGATCAGATCTTTCTCTCTTTTCCCCCCCCCCCTCGCAGATTTTGGCGTGTCTCCCTGGGGGGCCAGGGAGACGCACTGGTGCAGCGTGGCCTACTGGGAGCACCGCACGCGGGTGGGCCGCCTCTACGCGGTGCGCGAGCCCTCGGTCGGCGTCTTCTGCGACCTGCCCCGCGGCGACGGCTTCTGTCTGGGCCTGCTGCACGCCGACGGCCGCCACGAGATGGTGCGGCGGACCCGGGGCAAGATCGGCGGCGGCATCCTGCTGAGCAAGGAGCGGGACGGCGTGTGGGCCTACAACCGCAGCGAGCACCCCATCTTTGTCAACTCCCCCACCCTGGGCCTGCCCCACGCCCGCACCACGTCCGTGCACAAAGTGCTGCCTGGCTACTCCGTCAAGGTCTTCGACTACAAGCGCTCGTGCGCCCTGCAGCGGACGGCGGGCGCCGATTACCCGGACGGGCCGTACGACCCCAACAGCGTCCGCATCAGCTTTGCCAAGGGCTGGGGCCCCTGCTACTCCAGGCAGTTCGTCACCTCCTGCCCGTGTTGGCTGGAGATACTGTTGAATCGCACTTGATGGGCTTTCCTCGCCACTGCTGCAGCAGCAACAACGACAAAAAAAAATAACTTGAATACACTTCCGCCGCGCCCACTCCAATCCCCGGTGGAACCATTCGGAAACCTCGCTGTCGCATAGAAGCGCGGAAATTTACAGCGCAGAAGGAGGCCACTTTGACCCATCGTGTCCACGACGGCTGACAAAGCCGCACGGCCCTTGGGTCAGCAGCCCTGAAGGTTACACATCATAGGCAGTCCCTCGAAATCGAGGGAAGACTTGCTTCCACTCCTAAAAGTGAGTTCTTTGGCGGCTGAACAGTCCAACACGAGAGCCACAGACCCTGTCACGGGTGGGACAGACATTCGTCGAGGGAAGGGAAGGGGGAGGGTGGGACTGATTTGCCGCGCGCTCCTTCCGCTGCCTGCGCCTGACCTCTTCACGTTCGCGCCGTTGAGATTCGAAGAGCTCCACGCCGATGACGGAAAGGCCAACAGCACCCAAGCCCAACCAGTCTCGCAACTGCGACGCCCCCTTGCACTGCAACATTCTGCATTCCACCCCAACCGCTCGGGAGCTTGGCCCCCATCGGACAACGGAAGGGGACGTGGTCTCCGTCTCCCGTCGAATGAAGCCCATTCAGCGCCCAATGGGAGCCCCCCCGACTGACGACACCTTGGCCATGCCTGTAACCTACTGTCGGATGAGGTGATCTATGAGCTTGGCAGGCCCAAGCTCGGACCAGGAGGGGGGCCCATTCCGCCCCCCTCGCGCCTGTTGCGCAGGAACAGGAGGAGGCCATTAACCCCCCCTCCACCGAGCCTATCTGCCATTCAGTGAGCTCAAAGCTGATCTGTGACCTAACTCCATATACCCGCCTGTATCCCTTAATACCTTTTGGTTCACAAAAACCTATCCATCTCCGATTTTAAGATTAACAATTGACCTCGCGTCAATTACTGTTTGCGGACTAAAGTTTCACGCTTAGCGTGTAGAAATGTTTCCTAACTTCACTCTTGAAAGATCTGGCTCTAATTTTTAGACAAAGGCCCCTTAGAAACATAGAAACATAGAAAGTAGGTGCAGGAGTAGGCTATTCGGCCCTTCGAGCCTGCACCACCATTCAATATGATCATGGCTGATCATGCAACTTCAGTACCCCATTCCTGCTTTCTCTCCATACCCCTTGATCTCTTTAGCCGTAAGGGCCACATCTAACTCCCTCTTGAATATATCTAATGAACTGGCCTCAACAACTTTCTGCGGTAGAGAATTCCACAGGTTCACCACTCTCTGGGTGAAGAAGTTTCTCCTCATCTCAGTCCTAAATGGCTTACCCCTTATCCTTAGATGTGACCCCTGGTTCTGGACTTTCCTCAACATCGGGAACATTCTTCCCGCATCTAACCTGTCCAGTCCCGTCAGAATTTTATATGTTTCTATGAGATCCCCTCTCATCCTTCTAAATTCCAGTGAACTTAAGCCCAATCGATCCAGTCTCTCCTCGTATGTCAGTCCTGCCATCCCGGGAATCAGTCTGGTGAGCCTTCGCTGCACTCCCTCAATAGCAAGCGTCCTAGACTCCCCAACCAGCGGAAACAATATCGGTTCCCCGTGATAGTGTAAACTTCGATCAAATCACCCTTTAACCTTCTAAATTCCAGGGAGGTTTGTGTCATCTCTCATCTCCTCGGAGTCCAGGTGGCTGTACCCTCTTGCAACTGGATTTATGTCCTTGGCGGGCGAGACTGGTAAATGTACCTGAGCTTCGAGTGTTCCTTCCCTTCTGAAATGCCAACTTTTGGCGGCGGGGTGAGGGGGCCGGGAATTCCCTGTGTTCATGAAAGTACTTGTGTGGATGAGAGCCAGTTTACATATATGCAAGACTCCCCACCTGTGCAACTACATGCAGTCGTTAGCCTCGCTGAAGAGAAATATGGGCTTTGGGCGGTGTTTAAGGTGGCATGGGGCAAGAAGAACAAGTGAGCTGGTGCCGTGAATGTTGTGGCCCGGGTTTAAGTTCGATGGAGGGAGGATGGTGGGCTTGAGGTTGGTAATTCTCTCTCTCTCTCTCTCTCGTCGTTTGAACGCTTTGCTTGCTGCTGTCTGTCTGTCTCTCTTTTCCCCCCCCCCCCCCCCCCCCATTGCCTCAAGACGAGGGTGACTTTTTAAAAATGTGCCTCGCTCTATAGTTTGGATCGAGATGTGCTTTGGGTTTATGTTCTCCTGTCGGTAGAATTTCACCGGTTGGACTCTGAGGAATAAGGATGGTGTAATTACGGGGACACTTTCCTCTCCACCCCCCACCCCACCGAGGGGCTGTTGTCTGGACTGTTGCCTCACTCCTGGATGAATATAAACATAAGAAATAGGAGCAGGAGTCAGCCATTTGGCACGTCGCGCGTGCTCCTCCATTCAATAAGATCATGGCCGATCCCATCTTGGCCTCAACCCCGCTTCCCATAACCCTTCACTCCCTTTATCGTTCAAAAATCTGTCTATCTCCACCTTTTTAAATATATTCAATGGCCCAGCCTCCACAGCTCTCTGGGGAAGAGAATTTGCAAAGAGCCACAACCCTTTGAGAAGAAGTTCCTTCTCATTTCTGTTTTTAAATGGGCGATCCCTTATTCTGAAGCTATGGCCCCTAGTTCTAGATTTCCCATGAGGGGAAACATCCTCTCTGCATCTACCCCCCTCAGAATCTTGTACGTTTTGATACGATCACACCTCATTCTTAACTGCAATGAGTACAGGCTCAACCTTTCTTCATAAGACAACTCCTTCATCTCAGGAATCGACCTCGTGAACCTTCTCTGAACTGCCTCCAGTGCAAGTATATCCCTCCTTTTTTTAAATGAGACCAGAACTGCACGCAGTACTCCAGGTGTGGTCTCCAACGTGGACTGAAACTTTTCACCTGAGACGGCACCTCTGACTGTGCAGGACTCCCTCAGTACTGCACTGGGAGTGTCAGATTGGCTGCACCTCAAGATCCGTGACCTACAGAACTACGGACCTCATGCTGGAAGGTGGGCTTGCACTGGGTCGTTCGTGGCACGATAGGCCGAATGGCCTCCGGCGTCGTAATGTTACTGTGATTCTGTGAAGAGGTCTACAAACCTGCTGCATTTGTTAGCCAGCGTTGTCACGGATGTTTATCCACCTGCTTTCATCATTAGATTGTGTAAGACATGGACCATGTACGGTAGACACCTCAAGTCGCTGGAGAAATACCACCAACGGTGTCTCCGCAAGATCCTACAAGTCCCATGGGAGGACAGACGCACCAACGTTGGCGTCCTCGACCAGGCTAACATCGAAGCACTGACCACACTCGACCAGCTCCGCTGGGCAGGGCCATTTCATCCGCATGCCAGACACGAGACTCCCAAAGCGAGCGCTCTACTCCGAACTCCTTCACGGCAAACGAGCCAAAGGTGGGCAGGGGAAATGTTACAAGGGACCACCCTCAAAGGCTCCCTGATAAAGTGCGACATCCCCACCGACACCTGGGAGTCCCTGGCCCAAAGACCAGTCCGCCCTAAGTGCATCCGGGAGGGCGCTGAGCACCTCGAGCCTCGTCGCCGAGAGCGTGCAGAAACCAAGCGCAGGCAGCGGAAGGAGCGTGCGGCAAACCAGTCCCACCCTCCCCTTCCCTCAACCACTGTCTGTCCCACCTGTGACGGGGACCGTGCCTCTCGGATTGGGCTGTTCAGCCACCTAAGGACTCATGCTAAGAGTGGAGGCAAGTCTTCCTCGATTCTGAGGGACTGCCGATGATGATGATACGTAAGGTGGGGAGGGGGCTCTACAATTACAGGCTAACACTTTAACCTGTGATAATGTAGCTTGTACAATATCTGGTCCATCACCCTAAATTGCTTTGAACATCAGTGATGGTGCCTGTAACCAGGGCCAGTGTTGCCCCCAAGTGTTAGACAGCTTAAAGTACAAGCCCAAGTTCGGAAGGGCAGAATTTAAAACTGACTGGGCCAGAGTTGAAGTTGGCTGCACTGTGTGGGACCTTCACTATGTGCCACAATGGACAGGAGCTCGCACCCCGCTGGGAAAACGATTGGATAAAAATTCAGGGATGGGGGGAGATGACAAATGTTTTTATTTTTATTTACAGAGCTAGTTGCAGCGATCTGGAATGCGTTGCCCGAAAGGACGGCGGGAGCAGATTCAAGAATAAAAGGAAATACTTGAAAATGAAAAATTTGCAGGGCTACGGGGGAAAGGAGTGGGAGTGTGGGGGGGGGGGAAGTGGGACTAATTGGATCGCTCTTTCAAATCACAGGCACGATGGGCCGAATGGCCTCCGAACATAAGAAATGGGAGCCGGAGTAGGCCATACGGCCCCTCGAGCCTTCTCCGCCATTTAATACGATCGTGGCTGATCTGATCATGGACTCAGCTGCAGTTCCCTGCCCGCCCCCTTATCCCCTTATCGGTTCAGAAACTGTCTATCTCTGTCTTCAATTTATTCAATGTCCCAGCTTCCACAGCTCTCTGAGGCAGCGAATTCCACAGATTTACAACCCTCAGAAGAAATTCTTCCTCCTCATGGTTTAAAATGGGTGGCCCCTTATTCTAAGATCATGTCCCCTAGTTCTAGTCTTCCCCCATCAGTGGAAACATCCTCTCTGCAACCACCCTGTCAAGCCCCCCTCATAATCTTGCACGTTTCATAGAAACATAGAAACATAGAAAATAGGTGCAGGAGCAGGCCATTCAGCCCTTCTAGCCTGCACCGCCATTCAATGAGTTCATGGCTGAACATGAAACTTCAGTACCCCCTTCCTTCGATAAGATCAGCTCTCATTCTTCTGAATTCCAATGAGTAGAGGCCAGACCTCCTCAACCTTTCCTCAAAGATCAACTGAGTGAACCTTCTCTGCACTGCCTTGACCATGAACACAAACCAGTTTTATTCAACCAAGCCAATGAAACCCAGAGAGAGATGGTGGTGGGATGTGTAATTGTAAGGAGATGGGGAGGGGGGAAATGTAGCCAGTGAGAGTATGAAGGAGGTAGATTCCATTGTTTTACACCACCACCTATTGGTGATGGAAAGCCTAGTGATGGACATGCAGTTTAAATCAGGACTTGGAACTTCCCCTTCAGTGGATTCATTTCCTGGTTGCTCGTGCGTTAATGGCTCTGATATTTCCTCTGGTGTTTTCTACCTGGGTTGCCATGGTAGCCGCACCTTTTGGCTAAAAAATAATGGTTCAATGATGCCACGAAGGGCGGCCACTTCCTGTGACTTGCGTCACGAGCTGTACAACAGGGAAATGAGCTTTTTAGTGATGGGGTGGGACAAAGTTGCTTCTCCTTGGGTTCTGGGTAGCATTGAGTGTTGTGACTAAGAAGTCTCCTCATGGGATGGACTATTTATTTTGGCGTTGGCGACACCGCACATATCACGGTTTCTACAGGCGACCTTCAGAAGAGGTCAAGTCATTTGGCGTTCCCCGTTTTCCTTGATCAGGCAGCCATTTTGTAAGTCAATTGGACTGAACCAATTGGAGTAGATTTTTTAACATGCCATTTCTACAACCCCCCCCACCCCCCACATCTCCCAAAACACAGTGGATAGACCACCCAATCTTTCTTCATTCCCATTCATTAAATTGGAAATTAAAATTGGGTGGTTTCTATCAGAGGCAGTCCCTCGTATTGAGGATGACTTGCTTCCACGGCAAAAGGGGATGAGTTCCCAGGTGTTTCAATGAAGGACCTAATATTCCAGATCCCGAACTACATCCTGAAGGGTGGAAGGTGCCTGTGGGTGGATTTTTTAACGTGGGGTGACCGTTGCACACCAGCCACCACACGGGCTTGACAGAGCGAGGTCTTGGTCCAGTGGCAAGGGTTAACCAGGACGACTGGAGACCTGCTCTGCTGCACGGACCTAGTGCGCCCACATATCGCACAGTGTGGGCTGGGCCCGTGCTGCCCCTGGGCCCTCGCCTCTTCCGGGCCCCGAACTCGCGCCTCTCCTGGGCCCCGATCACACCCCTGTATGAACTCTCGGCGCTCCTTCGCCCCGACCTCGCCGCTCCTGCTGTACCTGCCCACGCTCCAATCAGAGACCTGGATTTGGGTGACGTCAAATCCAGTCGCCCTCCTGCAGCAGTACACACTGCTCCCTGCAGTGGAATTCCCCCGTACCTTGCTCCCTCGCATGGCCCCGGCCTGCTGATGGTCTTGCAGGCTTCTATCAATGGGTTGCTGGTCCACAACTCCCATTTTACACCTGGTTAGGGAACATTACCCCCACCATTGGCTGATTTAGTATTGTTTTTTTTTGGGGCGTTCAGTAACTTCCTGCCACCCTCAATTTGTCAAGAATGGTGAAATTCCATGTCTGAATATTGTGGGGGGGTGTCTTTTCCCCCCCCCCCCCCCAGCCACCACGGGTTGACGACCCTGTGATAGCGGACTGCTAAGTCCCTTGATGAGCAGTGCTGGGGTCATGAGACGCATCCTTTCGAAGGATAAAGTATACGCTTCCGGTGTGACGGTTTTAATTTGCCACCTTAAAATTGGCTCCAACTGCACCAATACCCACCCCAATTTTGTACAGATCAAAGTCTTCCCTCCAGATTCCATGTTTGGAAGGGCAGTATCTGGAATTGTAGTGTTGAGTGTTTTTCGCCGCACTTTCAAGTGGACTGAGGCTTGATAATTTCACACCCACCATTCAATGTTCCCTGTAAGCTGCTCCTCTATTCAGGCAGCCTGTTTCTTTTTTATTTATTCGTGTGGGCATCCCTGTCAAGGCTGGCATTTATTGCCCGTCCCTAATTGCCCCTCGAGAAGGTGGTGGTGAGCCGCCTTCTTGAACCGCTGCAGTCCGTGTGGTGAAGGTGCTCCCACAGTGCTGTTAGGGAGGGAGTTCCAGGATTGTGACCCAGCGACGATGAAGGAACGGCCGATATATTTCCCAAGTCGGGATGGTGTGTGACTGGGAGGGGAACGTGGAGGGGGGTGGTGTTCCCATGCGCCTGCTGCCCTCGTCCTTCTAGGGGGTAGAGGTCGTGGGTTTGGGAGGTGCTGCCGAAGAAGCCTTGGCGAGTTGCTGCAGTGCATCTTGTAGACGGTGCACACTGCAGCCAGGGGGCGCCGGTGGTGGAGGGAGTGAGTGTTGAAGGTGGTGGGTAGCGTGTCGATCGAGCGGGGCTGCTTTGTCCTGGATGGTGTCGAGCTTCTCGAGTGTTGTTGGAGCTGCAACTCAACCAGGCAAGTGGAGAGTGTTCCATCACACAGCTGACTTGTGCCTTGTAGATGGTGGTTAATGCACGGACAGTCCCTTTAAATTTCTGTGTGCGCGTGTTATTTACAATGTACAAAGCCGGTGAGTGGTCTGGCCGGGACCTTTTCAGGTTACCGCGCACCTTAGCAGGAACATTACATGTCACTAAAATTCCAGTAGCCAACCTTCCACTGTATGCATTGTAGGAGCCTGTGTGTGTGTGTGTGTGTTGTGTTTGTGTTTGTGTTTGTGTATGTGTGTGTTGTGTTTGTGTGTGTGTGTATGAGAGAGAGACATCGTAACCATTCCAACGGGACTATAGGTGCAAATACACCAATATATGGACAAATCCTCCTTGGATTAGAATTGATCATTTTTAAACAAAAAGAAAAATCTTATCTCACTATATATGCTCAGATTTAATATAAAGTTTTATATATTAAAATATTATAATTGTAAATATGGAGGTGTTTTTACATAGTAATTATTTATGTATACAAGGACTACAAAGGTGACGAAAGCACTTTGTCAAATGTCAGTATATCACCACCTAGCTATCCTGAAAAATGTTACGCAAATGCACACTAATAAACTCACATTTTATTCACGGTTCGCTTGGAGGGTCTCTTGTGTCGTGTCTCTCACTGGACGAAATGGAAGCAAGTTAGCGTACGCTCCCATCTAACACATGCCTGTTGGGATGAAGGGAAGGTCCAGGGGTTAAAAGGTATTGTCGGAACAGGGAGGAATGCTTTTTCCTTTAATGCCTTACATTTCAAATTCTCATCCTCTGTGTTTACATCCCACTGTGGTGTTCTCCCTTTTTATATTTGTTCCTGGGATGCAGGCATTGCTGGCATTTATTGCCCATCCCTAATTGCCCCTTGAGAAGGTGGTGGTGAGCCGCCTTCTTGAACCGCTGCAGTCCGTGTGGTGAAGGTGCTCCCACAGTGCTGTTGGGGAGGGAGTTCCAGGATTGTGACCCAGCGATGATGAAGGAACGGCCGATATATTTCCAAGTCGGGATGGGATGTGTGTGACTCGGAGGGGAACGTGGAGGTGGTGGTGTTCCCACGAGCCTGCTGCCCTTGTCCTTCTAGGTGTTGGAGTTCGCGGGTTTGGGAGGTGCTGCCGAAGAAGCCTTGGCGAGTTGTTGCAGTGCATCTTGTAGACGGTGCACACTGCAGCCAGGGTGTGCCGGTGGTGGAGAGTGGGAATGTTTGAGGAGGATGGGCCCGGGGCAGACAGCAGTGAGAGGGGGATGGGGGATGGGGGAGGGGGGAGGGGATGGCAGGGTGGGAGGGATATGGGGCATGGCCATTGAGGGGGGGGGAGATATGGGGGATGGCCATTGAGGGAGGGTGATATGGGGGATGGCCATTGAGGGGGGGGAGATATATGGGATGGCCATTGAGGGAGGGGGTTATGGGGGATGGCCATTGAGGGGGGGGGATATGGGGGATGGCCATTGAGGCGGGGGGGATATGGGGAATGGCCATTGAGGGGGGAGATATGGGGATAGCCATTGAGGGGGGGGGATATGGGGGATGGCCATTGAGGGGGGGAGATATGGGGGATGGCCATTGAGGGGGGGGATATATGGGGGATGGCCATTGAGGGGGGGAGATATATGGGGGATGGCCATTGAGGGGGGGAGATATGGGGGATGGAAATTGAGGGGGGGGGAGATATGGGGGATGGCCATTGAGGGGGGATATATGGGGGATGGCCATTGAGGGGGGGAGATATGGGGGATGGAAATTGAGGGGGGGGAGATATGGGGGATGGCCATTGAGGGGGGGATATATGGGGGATGGCCATTGAGGGGGGGAGATATATGGGGGATGGCCATTGAGGGGGGGGAGATATGGGGGATGGCCATTGGGGGGGGGAGATATGGGGGGGCTATATGGGGGATGGCCATTGAGGGGGGGAGATATATGGGGGATGGCCATCGAGGGGGGGATATATGGGGGTTGGCCATGGGGCGGGGGTTATGGGAAGATATAGGGATGGCCATTGAGGGGGATATGGAGCTGGGGGGATGATAATGGGGGAATATGGGGCAGACCCTCCCAATATCTGTAAGCTCCATTCTGACAAATCTCCGCGTTCTTTCCAATTCTGGCCTCTTGAGCATCGGCCAACTTCCATCGCTCCACCATTGGTGGCCTCGCCTTCAGCTCTCTCGGCCCGAAGCTCTGGAACTCCCTCCCTCAACCCATTCATAAACGGTTTGGTTTCAAGTACTGCTGCAGATTTGCTTCTTTTCTAGCAGTTTAGTTTTTCTAGTCTACTCTCGATATTTTCTTGGGGTTCCGTGGAACTGGTCTCTTCTGTAAGCGGACCTTGCGTCCCTTATGATTAGGAGTTTACCTTTGGTGCCCATTGTGTAGACATAGGGGAGCCTGGCCTGGGGTTTGTAGCAACAAAACATAAGAACATAAGAAATAGGAGCAGGAATCGGCCATTCGGCCTCTCGAGCCTGCTCCGCCATTTAATACGATCATGGCTGATCCGATCATGGACTCAGCTCCACTTCCCTGCCCGCCCCCTTATCCCCTTATCCCCTTATCGTTTAAGAAACTGTCTATCTCTGTCTTAAATTTATTTAATGTCCCGGCTTCCACAGCTCTCTGAGGCAGCGAATTCCACAGATTTACAATCCTCAGAGAGAAGAAATTTCTCCTCATCTCAGTTTTAAATGGGCGGCCCCTTATTCTAAGACCATGCCCTCTAGTTCTAGTCTCCCCCATCAGTGGAAACACCCTCTCTGCATCCACCTTGTCAAGCCCCCTCATAAACTTATACGTTTCGATAAGATCACCTCTAATTCTTCTGAATTCCAATGAGTAGAGGCCCAACCTGCTCAACCTTTCCTCATAAGTCAACCCCCACATCTCCGGAATCAACCGAGTGAACCTTCTCTGAACTGCCTCCAAAGCAAGTATATCCTTTCGTAAATATGGAAACCAAAACTGCACGCAGTACTCCAGGTGTGGCCTCACCGATACCCTGTATAACTGTAGCAAGACTTCCCTGTTTTTATACTCTATCTCCTTTGCAATAAAGGCCAAGATTCCATTGGCCTTCCTGATCACTTGCTGTACCTGCATACTATCCTTTTGTGTTTCATGCACAAGTACCCCCAGGTCCCGCTGTACTCCTCATGTACACTGGGAGCCACAATCTTGTGTGCTTCCCCGATCTTGGAAAGTAGACGGAAACATTCTAGTGAGTGCAGGCCAATTCTAAACTAACAGATTGCTTTATTTTACAAGTAACATATGAATGAACAGATTTCAGTTCAGTGTATTTTAATCTATTTCATAAAGCTCTTCATAACATAGAAAATAACACAGCACACTACACAATTAATTACATACAATATACAGCACAGAAACAGGCCAGTCGGCCAAACCGCTCTGTGCCAGTGTTTATGCTCCACTCCAGCCCCCTCCCACCCCATCCCCATATCCTTCTATTCCCTTCTCCCTCATGTGTTTATCCAGCTTCCCCTTAAATCCATCGCTACTATTCGCCTCAACCCCTCCCTGTGGCAGCGAGTTCCACATGCTCCCCGCTCTCTGGGTAAAGAAGTTTCTCCTGAATTCCCCATTGGGTTTATTAGTGACTGTCTTATATTAAGAACATAAGAAATAGGAGCAGGAGTCGGCCATACGGCCCCTCGAGCCTGCTCCGCCATTTAATAAGATCATGGCTGATCCGATCATGGACTGAGCTCCTCTTATCTGCCCGCCCCCTTATTCCCTTATCGGTTAAGAAACTAGCTATTTCTGTCTTAAATTTTTTTCAATGTCTCGGCCTCCACAGCTCTCTGGGGCAACAAATTCCACAGATCCACAACCCTCTGAGAGAAGAAATTCCTCCTCATCTCAGTTCTACATGGGCGGCCCCTTATTCTAAGATCATGCCCCCTAGTTCTAGTCGCCCCCATCAGTGGAAACATCCTCTCTGCATCCACCTTGTCAAGCCCCCTCATAATCTTATACGTTTTGATAAGATCACCTCTCATTCTTCTGAATTCCAATGAGTAGAGGCCCAACCTCCTCAACCTTTCCTCATAAGTCAACCCCCTGATCCCCATATTGATGGCCTCCAGTTATGGTCTCCCCCCACAAGTGGAAACATTTTTTCTCTGTCTATCTTATCGAATCTCTTCATTGTTTTAAAGACTTCCATTATGTTGCCCTATAACCTCTTTTTTAGAGGAAAGGGACCCAGCCTGTGAGCACGCGACATTCACTCCACTGAAAACCAAATCTCTGAAACAAATCACTTCCAACCCGAGGAATCTTCCTGTGATTCTCGACCGTGACTGAGATGAGCCGTCACTAAACCACCTCTGGAACGTCGCCCGACACTGTTGCTGAAGCCCTCATCCGTGCCTTTGCTACCTCGAGACTTGACTACTCCCATCGTGGGCGGTCCCTCGTATCGAGGCTGACTTGCTTCCACGTCAAAAAGGGATGAGTTCACCGGTGTTTTAATGCAGGACCTAATATTCCGGATCCCGAACTACATCCTGAAGGGCGGAAGATGCCTGTGGGTGGATTTTTTTAACGTGGGGTGGCCGTTGCACACCAGCCACCACACGGGGCTTGACAGAGCGAGGTCTTGGTTCAGTGGCAAGGGTTAACCAGGACGACTGGAGACCAGCTCTGCTGCACGGACCTAGTGCGCCCACATATCGTACAGTGTGGGCTGGGCCCGAGCTGACCCTGGGCCCTCGGCGCTTCTGGGCCCCGAACTGATGCTGCCCCTGGGCCCTGATCACGTCCCTCTACAATCCCTCGCCACTCCTGCTGTACCTGCCCACGCTCCAATCATCGACCTAGACCAATCCAGTCGCCCTCTTCGCTGCCGTCGCCCTCATGCACCAACTCGCGCTATACATTGCAGTGGTATGCTGCCATGCTGCTTATGGGGCCACTCGTTGCTCGCCTTTTATGGCCCCTCCGACAAATATTGACTATTCCAACGCACTCCTGGCCGGCCTACCACATTCTACCCGAGGTAAACTGGAGGTGATCCAAAATTTGGCTGCCCAGTGTCCCAACTCGCACCGAGTCCCGCTCACCCATCACCCCCTGTGCTCACTGCCCAGTGTCCCAACTCGCACCGAGTCCCGCTCACCCATCACCCCCTGTGCTCGCTGCCCCGTGTCCTAACTCGCACCGAGTCCCACTCACCCATCACCCCCTGTGCTTGCTGCCCTGGGTCCTAACTCGCACCGAGTCCTGCTCACCCATCACCCCCTGTGCTCGCTGCCCCGTGTCCTAACTCGCACCGAGTCCCACTCACCCATCGCTCCCTGTGCTCGCTGCCCCGTGTCCTAACTCGCACCGAGTCCCGCTCACCCATCACCCCCTGTGCTCGCTGCCCCGTGTCCTAACTCGCACCGAGTCCCACTCACCCATCACCCCCTGTGCTCGCTGCCCCCGTGTCCTAACTCTCACCGAGTCCCACTCACCCATCACCCGCTGTGCTCGCTGCCCCGTGTCCTAACTCGCACCGAGTCCCACTCACCCATCGCTCCCTGTGCTCGCTTACCTACATTGGCACCCGGTTAAGCAACGCCGCGATTAAAAAATGTTCATCCTTGTTTTCAAATCCCTCCATGGCCCTCGCCCCCTCCCTATCTCTGTAACCTCCTCCTCCCTCCGCCCCCTCACCCATGCCGAGATATCTGGCCTCTTGTATCTCATGTGGCTCGGTGTTAAATGTTGTTTGATATCACTCCTGTGAAGCGCCTTGGGGTGTTTTAGTACGTTCATCATCATAAGCAGTTCCTCGGAATCGAGAAAGACTTGCTTCCACTCTTAGAATGAATCCTTAGGTGGCTGAACAGTCCAATACGAGAGCCACAGTCCCTGTCACAGGTGGGACAGACAGTGGTTGAGGGAAGGGGAGGGTGGGACTGGTTTGCCGCACGCTATCTTCCGCTGCCTGCGCTTGGTTTCTGCACGCTCTCGGCGACGAGACTCGAGGTGCTCAGCGCCCTCCCGGATGCACTTCCTCCACTTAGGGCGGACTGGTCTTTGGCCCAGGGACTCCCAGGTGTCGGTGGGGATGTTGCACTTTATCAGGGAGGCTTTGAGGGTGGTCCCTTGTAACGTTTCCTCTGCCCACCTTTGGCTCGTTTGCCATGAAGGAGTTGCGAGTAGAGCGCTTGCTTTGGGGAGTCTCGTGTCGGGGCATGCGGACAATGTGGCCCTGCCCAGCGGAGCTGGTCGAGTGTGGTCAGTGCTTTGATGCTGGGGATGTTGGCCTGGTCGAGGACGCTAACGTTGGTGCGTCTGTCCTCCCAGGGGATTTGTAGGATCTTGCGGAGACATTGTTGGTGGTATTTCTCCAGTGACTTGAGGTGGCTACTGTTAAAGGCGCTGTATAAATAAAAGGCGCTTCACAGAGGTGTAATCAAAAGAATGGATGTTGAGGCAAAGAAGGAGATATTAGGAGGGGCTGGTCGAAGAGGTAGGTTTTAAGGAGACCCTTAACAAAGCAAAGGGAAGTGGAGAGTTTTAGGGAGGGAATTCCAGAGCGTGGGGCCTGGACGGCTGAAGGCACGACCGCCAACGGTGGGGTGAAGTGAGGATACACAAAGGGCCATGGTGCGAGGGATGGAGAGTTTGGGGGGCCAGGGTTGGTGGTGAGGTTGATGGGGCTGGGGGAGAGTAGAGATGGAGGTGGAGGGGGGGATTTCGGAAGGGCAGTAGTGAGGGAGCGCCACACTGTTGGAGGGGGCAGTACTGAGGGAGCGCCGCACTGTTGGAGGGGCAGTACTGAGGGAGTGCCGCACTGTCAGAGGAGCAGTACTGAGCGAGAGCTGCACTGTCGGAGGGGGCAGTACTGAGGGAGCGCCACATTGTCGCAGGGGGCAGTACTGAGGGAGCGCCGCACTGTCGGAGGGGCAGTACTGAGGGAGTGCCGCACTGTTGGAGGGGCAGTACTGAGGGAGCGCCGCACTGTCGGAGGAGCAGTACTGAGGGAGCGCCGCACTGTCGGAGGGGCAGTACTGAGGGAGCGCCGCACTGTTGGAGGTGCCGTCTTTCAGGTGCAACGTTAAACTGAGGCCCCGTTTGCCCTCTCTGGTGCACCTAAGAAATCCCATGGCACCAAATTGGAAGAAGAGCAGGGGGAGTTATCCCCGGTGTCCTGGGGCCAATATCTATCCCTCAATCAACATAACAAAAACAGATGATCTGGGTCATTATCCTATTGCTGTTTGTGGGATCTTGCTGTGCGCAAATTGGCTGTCACGTTTCCCACATGACAACAGTGACCACACTTCAAAAGTACTTCATTAGCTGTAAAGCACTTTGAGACGTCCGGTGGTCGTGAAAGGCGCTATAGAAATGCAGGTCTTTCTTTCTTGCACCCTTTGGCCATCCAGCTCTGGCCTTTTGTGGACCATCCCTCTCTTCATCCCACCATTGGTGAGGGACCGCATAGCTCGGCTCGCTCAAACTCCTTTGCCTGATTACCCCCAACTCTCCACAATCCTCTCCCTCCTTTCAATTGCTTTTTCTCAAGGCCCACCTTATTGACCAAAGTCCAATACGAGAGCCACAGTCCCAGTCATTGAGGGAAGGGGAGGGTGGGGACTGGTTTGCCGCACGCTCCTTCCGCTGCCTGCACTTGGTTTCTGCACGCTCTCGGCGACGAGACTCGAGGCGTTCAGCGCCCTCCCGGATGCACTTCCTCCACTCCGAAAGCAAGACGGTGAGCATGAAGCGGGCCCGCAGCACGTGCACGCCCTTCAACACATTGAGGCACTTGTCCGTTGTAGGCCACGTTGTCCACATGCCCCCGACACGAGACTCCCAAAGCAAGCGCTCTACTCGGAACTCCTTCACGGCAAACGAGCCAAAGGTGGGCAGAGGAAACGTTACAAGGGACCACCCTCAAAGCCTCCCTGATAAAGTGCAACATCCCCACCGACACCTGGGAGTCCCTGGGCCAAAGACCAGTCCGCCCTAAGTGGAGGAAGTGCATCCGGGAGGGCGCTGAGCACCTCGAGTCTCGTCGCCGAGAGCGTGCAGAAACCAAGCGCAGGCAGCGGAAGGAGCGTGCGGCAAACCAGTCCCACCCTCCCCTTCCCTCAACCACTGTCTGTCCCACCTGTGACAGGGACTGTGGCTCTCGTATTGAACTGTTCAGCCACCTGAGGACTCATAAGAGTGGAAGCAAGTCTTCCTCGATTGCGAGGGACTGCCTACAATGATGATGAATGGGGTAAAAAAGTCAAAGACCAACGGACTCAGCCACGAAGCAACACTGGTTTCCCTGAAAAATAGGGAAAGGGCGACATCATGTGGCGATAAGCAACTAGTACTGCTGGAACGAGATGGATTTTTCCATGGAGGTCATCATCATCATAGGCAGTCCCTCAGAATTGAGGAAGACTTGCTTCCGCTCTTAGAATGAGTCCTTAGGTGGCTGAACAGCCCAATACGAGAGCCACAGTCCCTGTCACAGGTGGGACAGACGGTGGTTGAGGGTAAGGGAAAGTGGGACAGGTTTGCCGCTGCCTGCGCTTGGTTTCTGCACGCTCTCGGCGATGAGACTTGAGGAGCTCAGCGCCCTCTCGGATGCACTTCCTCCACTTTGGCCAGTCTTTGGCCAGGGGCTCCCAGGTGTCGGTGGGGATGTTGCACTTTATCAGGGAGGCTTTGAGGGGTGACCCTGTAACGTTTCCTCTGCCCACCTGGGGCTCGCTTGCCATGTCAGAGTTCCGAGTAGAGCACTTACTTTGGAAGTCTCGTGTCGGGCCTGTGACCAATGTGGCCTGCCCAGCGGAGCTGATCGAGTGTGGTCAGTGCTTCGATGCTGGGGATGTTGGCCTGGTCGAGGACGCTAACGTTGGTGCGTCTGTCCTCCCAGGGGATTTGTAGGATCTTGCGGAGACATCGTTGCTGGTATTTCTCCAGTGACTTGAGGTGTCTACTGTACATGGTCCATGTCTCTGAGCCATACAGGAGGGCGGGTATCACTACAGCCCTGTAGACCATGAGCTTGGTGACAGGTTTGAGGGCCTGGTCTTCAAACACTCACTTCCTCAGGCGGCCAAAGGCTGCACTGGCACACTGGAGGCGGTGTTGGATCTCGTCGTCGATGTCTGCCCTTGTAGATAATAGACTCCCGAGGTCAGGAAAATGGTCCACGTTGTCCAGGGTCACGCCGTGGATCTTGATGACTGGGTGGTCGGGGGGTGTGGGGGGGGGGGGCGCTGTGTGCAGTGCTTTGAGGTTGGTGGAGGACCTTTATCCTACGGATGTTTAGTGTAAGGCCCACGCTTTCGTACGCCTCAGTGAAGATGTTGACGATGACTTGGAGTTCAGCCTCTGAATGTGCGCAATGGCCTCTTTCTGTGCCTACATTTCTACAATGCTACAATAACGTAGCATGGAGGCTTCGACCTGTGTGAGAACACCAGCGGCAGGTTGGGGCCATAAAAGGAGCAATGTGGAGGCCTCGGGAGCAGCGCGAGCTGCGATGGCAGCGAAGAGTGATGTCATAAAAGTCCAGGTCGATGATTGGAGCGTGGGCAGATACAGCAGGAGCAGCGAGAGATCGGGGCCCAGAAGAGCCGAGGGCCCAGGGGCAGCACGGGCCCAGCCCACACTGCGATATGTGCGCGCATTAGGTCCGTGCAGCAGAGGCTGGTCTCCAGTCGTCCTGGTTAACCCTTCCCACACTGGACCAAGACCTCGCTCTGTCAAGCCCGTGTGGTGGCTGGTGTGCAACGGCCACCCCACGTTAAAAAAAAATCAACCCACATGCATTTTCAATTGGAGTTCAGGACTGGAACATCGGGTCCTTCATTGAAACATCTGTGAGCCTGTGTGGAAGCAAGTCATCCTCGTTCGAGGGACTGCCTACGATGAATGTGGGAAACGAGTAATGTAGGAATGAAGAAATTTATCCTCATTTCAGTCCTTATCCTGAGGCTGTGTGACCCCCCCCCCCCCCGGCTCTGGACTCCCCAGTCAGGGTGAAACAGCCTCTCATCATCTGCCCTGTCAAGCCCTCTAAGAATTTTACACGTTTCATCGAGATGGTGTCTCAAATTCTAAACGCCAGGTATCGTATTTCCCTGTAACCATTCTCCAAGGGACTGGAAGACCGACAGGACATCTTCCGTAACAGCTGTGGGAGCCTTCAGGAGAGATGATGTGAACTTGCCAATGGCCAACAAGCCATGCTTCTGGGGGTCACTCATAGAAGATGTCGGTTCAGCTCAGGGGCTAGCCATCATCATAGGCAGTCCCTCAGAATCGAGGAAGACTTGCTTCCACTCTTAGCACGAGTTCTCAGGTGGCTGAACAGTCCAATACGAGAGCCACAGTCCATGTTATTATGTCTGTGATGTACTTATCATTGACTCCACAAGGCAATGTGTTGTACTCAAACTTTAGTGACCTTGGTCCGTTATTCGTAACTCCAGAGTGAGGCAGCAATATGGTGGCTACCCTTTTACGCAGCCCCTGCCACCAGGGCAGGAAGCCCCGGTCTCCACCAGTTGCACCCTCTAGTGGTGCCAGCATAGTGTATACACAGCGTAAGCCTTATTGATAGTACATCAGGTAACAAGTCTCCATCTTATGCAACTGTACAGTGACCACACAGAGAGTATATCTATCGTCTGCATATATAACACCTGTCACAGGTGGGACAGATAGTCGTTGAGGGAAGGGAGGGTGGGACGGTTTGCCGCACGCTCTTTCTGCTGCCTGCGATTGATTTCTGCACGCTCTCGGCATTGAGACTCGAAGTGCTCAGCGCCCTCCCGGATGCACTTTCTCCACTGTCATGTATGTATGCTTGGGGTTACTAGCCAAAGGGGTCGGAGGTCATTGGGCTGTACACACATGTGTGCGGGTCAGGTATATAAAGGAATGTAATATAACCATGTAATGCGGGCACTTTGGGCCCGAATAAAATTGTGCCAGGTTTGCACCTGAGTGAGTTTACAGTATTCAGTCTATCGAGTTATTACATACATAACATTTAGTAACGAGGTAACTGAAGAACCTTTGCATGCAAAATGAGCACTATTGGAATTCTGGAACGTTTCGTGGAGGGAGAGGACTGGTTGGATTTTATCGATCGCCTGGACCAGTACTTCGTGGCCAACAAAATGGAGGGAGCTACTGATGCAGTTAGGCGCAGGGCGGTTTTCCTCACGGTTTGCGGTCCGAAAATCTATGGCCTCATAAAGAATCTCCTCTCGCCTGCACGTCCAACGGTCAAGGACTATGAGGAATTTGTAGATTCGATAGCGTGAGATGTTGATGCCTTCTTTTGATTTGAGATGTTCACGTACCAGAGCACACAATTCCGCATGTTCATTCTGAGGGCCAGGATGTGTCGGAATTCGTTGCTGGCCTAAGACGTCTTGCAAGGCCATGTAAGTTCGAAGACGTGTTGGGAGCCATGCTGCGAGATTTCTCCATAATAGGAATCAACCACGAGATGATCCTCTGGAAGTTATTGGCTGCGGAGACACTGGATTTGAGCAAGGTCATCGTGATTGCCCAGGCATGCATGACGACGGATGATAATTTAAGGCTCTTATCATCGAAGAGTTGGAGCTCCATGGCAAGTACTGTAAACAAGATTGTGTCGTCGTATGGCAGAGCTGCTTATGGAAGGGCCTACTCGACTGCGTATGCGAAACCTGTAGCTGCTCAAAGTCCGCCAACGGGTACGAATCCGATTTCACCCTGTTGATATTGTGGGGGCAATCATTGGCATCATCAGTGTTGTTTTAAACAGTACATCTGTAAAGGCTGTTCGAAAGTGGGGCATCTTCATCGAATGTGTCCACAACTGAGCAAGCGTGCTGCGACTCACCACGTGGATGATGACGACCAGTCCAACGCGGACCTGGATATGCAACCCGAGATACCCAAGGAGCAAGTGTATGGACTGTATTCCTGACAACGAGCCAACCGATAATGGTTAATGTGAAACTAAATGGCGTGCCGGTATCGATGGAATTGGACACTGGTGCGAGTCAGTCGATAATGAGCCAAAGGACATTCGACAAGCTGTGGGACACTAAGGCTGTGAAGCCTCAGCTGAGTCCAGTCAATGCCAAGTTGCATACTTACACCAAAGAACTCATACCGGTGATTGGCAGTGCAGTAGTCAAGGTGTCGTATGATGGTGTGGTTTATGATCTACCGTTATGGATCATTCCAGGAAATGGTCCAACGCTGGTCGGCAGGAATTGGCTCGAAAAAATCAAATGGAATTGGAACGATATCAAAGCGTTGTCATCGGTGGATGACACTTCGTGTGCTCAAGTGCTGAGCAAGTTTCCCTCGCTGTTTGAACCGGGCATCGGCAATTTCACAGGAGCCAAGGTGCAGATTCACCTGGGTGCAAGACCCATCCATCACAAAGCTCGGGCTGTTCCGTACATGATGGGGGAGAAGGTCGAAATTGAGCTTGACAGACTCCAACATGAAGGGATCATATCACCGGTCGAATTTAATGAATGAGCCAGTCCCATTGTTCCTGTGTTGAAGAGTGATGGCTCTGTCAGGATTTGTGGAGACTACAAGGTTACGGTCAACCAATTTTCGAAACAGGATCAGTACCCGTTACCGAAGGCTGATGACCTGTTTGCAACGCTAGCCGGTGGGAAGTCATTCACTAAACTGGATCTGACGTCGGCCTATATGACACAGGAGCGCGTCGACACGTCAAAGAAACTTATGTGCATCAACATTCATAAAGGACTGTTTATCTACAACAGGTGTCCTTTTGGAATTCGCTCGGCTGCAGCCATATTTCAGAGGAACATGGAGAGTCTACTGAAGTCCGTTCCTAGAACCATCGTGTTTCAAGATGACATTCTGGTCACAGGTCGTGACACTGCCGAACACCTGAACAACCTTGAAGAGGTTCTACATCGTCTGGACAAAGTGAGACTCAGGCTGAATCGTTCGAAGTGCGTCTTCATGGCACCGGAAGTCGAATTTCTGGGGAGGAAGATTGCTGCTGAAGGCATCAGGCCCACGGACTGGAAAACCAAGGCTATCAAAAATGCACCCAGGCCTCAGAATGTGACGGAGCTGCGTTCATTCCTTGGTCTACTCAACTACTTTGGTAATTTCTTACCTAGATTGAGCACTTTATTAGAGCCACTGCACCTGCTGTTCAGAAAAGGGGACAACTGGGTTTGGGGTGTGTCTCAAGATAGAGCTTTCAAGAAAGCTACAAATCTGCTTTGCTCCAACAAGTTGCTGGTACATTATGATGTGTAAGCATCTAGTATTGGCCTGTGATGCTTCATCATATGGGGTTGGCTGCGTGATCCAACAAGCTAATGAATCGGGTAAACTATAACCTGTTGCATATGCTTCGAAAAGTTTGTCAAAGGCGGAAAGAGCCTATAGCATGGTAGAGAAAGAAGCACTAGCCTATGTGTATGGGGTTAAAAAGATGCATCAGTACCTGCTTGGTCTTCGGTTTGAACTCGAAACGGATCACAAGCCACTCATTTCATTGTTTTCAGAAAACAAAGCTATCAATACGAATGCTTCATCCCACATCCAGAGGTGGGCGCTGACACTATCTGCGTATGATTATGTCATTCGCCATAGACCTGGCACCGAGAATTGTGCCGATGCACTGAGCCGTCTGCCGTTGCCCACACCGAGGTGGAAACACCACAACCTGAAGATCTACTGTTAGTTATGGATGCTTTTGAGAGTGAAGGAACCCCTGTCACTGCTCAACAAGTTGGGACCTGGACCAGCCAGCACCCTATTTTATCGGTTGTGAAACGTTGTGTCCTTAGTGGTGATTGGTCTGCTATACCTATGGAAATGTGTGATGAGACCAAACCTTACAACCGTCGCAAAGACGAACTACCCATTCAGTCAGATTGTTTACTGTGGGGTAATCGTGTTGTTATGCCTAAGAAAGGCAGAGAGAAATTTGTATGTGATCTCCACAGCACTCATCCCGGTATTGTCATGATTAAAGCCATCGCCAGGTCTCACGTATTGGAATTGACTCTGATCTGGAATCATGTGTGCATCAGTGCAACACTTGCATGCAGCTAAGCAAAGTACCAGCGGAATCGCCGCTGAGTCTGTGGTCATGGCCATCTAAACCATGGTCGAGGATCCACATCGACTTTGCGGGTCCTTTCCTGGGAAAGATGTTTTTAGTTGTGGTGGATGCATATTCCAAGTGGATAGAGTGTATAATCATGTCATCCAGTACATCCACAGCTACCATTGAGAGCCTTCGTGTCATGTTTGCTACTCATGGTCTGCCTGACATCGTTGTGAGCGACAACGAATCTTGCTTCACAAGTCTGGAGTTTCAAGAGTTCATGAAACTCAACGGTATCAAACATGTGAGGTCAACACCATTCAAACTTGCTTCTAATGGTCAAGCAGAGCGTGCTGTCCAAACAATCAAGCAGGGTTCACTGCTGACTCGCTTGACATGCATATTGCTTAGTTACAGGACAAGACCCCACACGCTTACTGGGGTCTCCCCTGCTGAACTATTGATGAAGAGAGGTCTCAAGACCAAGCTCTCTCTCATCCATCCTGACTTGAATGATTGTGTTGAAAACAGACGTCAAAATCAGCAGTGGTATCATGATCGTGCTGCTGTGTCACGCGACATCTCTGTTAACGATCCTGTGTATGTGCTAAGTTATGGTCAAAGCCCCAAGTGGGTCGCCGGTACTGTTACGGCCATGGAGGGTAACAGAGTGTTTATCGTCAAGCTCAAGAATGGGCAAACACGCAGGAAACATGTTGATCAGATAAAGCTGTGGCACACGGATGAACCGGAACAGTCTGAGGAAGATACGATCAGTGACCAACCAACCTATATTCATTCATCAGAGGACTCCGCTGTCATCAATGAAACTGGACATTCAATCTCTGATATGGTCATTGCTACTCCATCAGATCGGCTACCCAGCCCCCAGTCATAACTTACTCAGAACGCTTGCCCAGAACTGGAGACGATCAATTCGTGAGCGGAAAGCCCTGGACCGTCTTAACTTGTAAAAAGACTGATACTAAGATCTTCAAGGGGGATGTTGTCATGTATGTATGCTTGGGGTTACTAGCCACCAAGGGGCGCCATTGTTGGAGGTCATTGGCCTGTACGCACGTGTGTGTGGGCCAGGTATATAAAGGAAGCCACCATGTAATGCGGGCACTTTGGGCCCGAATAAAGTTGAGCCAGGTTTGCACCGGAGTGAGTTTACAGTATTCAGTCTATCGAGTTATTACATGCATAACATCCACTTAGGGCAGTCTTTGACCAGGGACTCCTAGGTGCCAGTGGGGATGTCGCACTTTATCAGGGACGCTTTGAGGGTGTCCTTGTAACGTTTCCGCTGTCCACCTTTGGCTCGTGAAGGAGCTCCACATAAAGCACTTGCTTTGGGAGTCTCGTGTCGGGGCATGCGAACTATGTGACCTGCCCAGCGGAGCTGATCGAGTGTGGTCAGTGCTTCAATGCTGGCGATGTTGGCCTGGACGAGGACGCTGATGTTGGTGCGCCTGTCCTCCTAGGAGATTTGTAGGATCTTGCGGAGTCCTTGTTGGTAATATATCTCCAACGACTTGAGGTGTCTACTGTACATGGTCCACGCCTCTGAGCCATACAGGAGGGTGGGTATCACTACAGCCCTGTAGACCATGAGCTTGGTGATACATTTGAGGCCTGGTCTTCGAACACTCTTTTCCTCAGGCGGTCGAAGGCTGCACTGGCGCACTGGAGGCGGTGTTGAATCTCCGCATCAATATCTGCCCTTGTTGATAAGAGGCTCCCGAGGTATGGGAAATGGTCCACGTTGTCCAGGGCCGCGCCGTGGATCTTGATGACTGGGGGGTAGTGCTGTGCGGTGAGGACAGGCTGGTGGAGGACCTTTGTCTTACGGATGTTTAGCGTAAGACCCATGCTCTCGTACACCTCAGTAAATACCTCGACTATGTCCTGGAGTTCAGCCTCTGTGTGTGCACAGACGCAGGCGTCGTCCGCGTACTGTAGCTCGACGACAGAGGTTGGGGTGGTCTGGGATCTGGCCTGGAGGCGGCGAAGGTTGAACAGGTTCCCACTGGTTCTGTAGTTTAGTTCCACTCCAGCGGGGAGCTTGTTGACTGTGAGGTGGAGCGTGGCAGCGAGGAAGATTGAGAAGAGGGTTGGAGCGATGACGCAGCCCTGTTTGACCCCGGTCCGGACGTGGATTGGGTCTGTAATGGATCCATTGGTAAGGATCACGGCCTGCATGTCGTCGTGGAGCAGGCGGAGGATGGTGACGAACTTTCGGGGGCATCCGAAACAGAGGAGGACGTTCCATCGACCCTCGCGGTTGACAGTGTCGAAGGCCTTTGTAAGGTCGAAGAAGGCCATGTATAAGGGCTGGCGCTGCTCCCTGCATTTATCCTGCAGCTGTTGCGCTGCAAAAATCATGTCCGTTGTACCCCGTAGAGGACGAAATCCGCACTGTGACTCCGGGAGGAGCTCCTCGGCCACAGGGAGAAGACGGTTGAGGAGGACTCTAGCGATAACTTTCCCAGTGGCTGATAACAGGAAGATTCCCCTGTAGTTGCCGCAGTCGGACTTGTCCCCTTTTTTAAAGATGGTCACGATCACTGCATCTCTGAGATCTCTCGGCATGCTCTCCTCCCTCCAGATGAGAGAGATGAGGTCATGTATCCGTGCCAACAGCGCCTCTCCGCCATACTTTAGCGCCTCAGCAGGGATTCCATCTGCTCCCGTTGCCGTGTTGTTCTTGAGCTGTCTTATGGCTTTTTCTACCTGGTGCAGTGTTGGGGTCTCACTGAGTTGGTGGTGGGTAGCATGCTGCGGGTTGGAGTCGAGAACACTCGAGTCAAAGGCAGAGTCTCGATTGAGGAGATCTTCGAAGTGCTCCTTCCAGCGGGCCCTGACTGCCTCGGTGTCCTTGAGTAACTCCCCAATAGCTACCCACTTTTGCAGCTTCCATTTGAAAGCAGGCTTAGCCTTCAATAACAACTGGCATTTATATAGCGCCTTTAACGTAGTTAAAAACATCCCAAGATGCTTCACAGGAGCGCTTATCAAACAAAATTTGACACCGAGCCACGTAAGGAGATATTAGGACTTGTAAAGTCCTTACACAATACCACAAATCCACACGAGGCACATACTGCAGACAAGATCACTCCATGACCTGCACCTTTATTCCCAGGACCAAGAAGTGATGACCCTGCGTGGGACCTCCCTTTATATACTTGGATGACCAGGTGAGGAGTGTCTCCCACAAGTTCACCCCCCCTGTGGTCAAGGTGTGCATTTCTCAAGTATATACAGTATTGCAGTGTTGTTACATGAAGGTTACATACATGACATCACCTCCCCCCAACGTCTTATTGGGATCACAGGTTAAGTCTCTCGGGTGGTCTGCGCTCCCTCGTGGAGGGCCGCAGTTGGGGCTCTGGCTGTTGAGCCGTGGCCTGCGTGTCTGTCCCCTGTGGTGATTCCGGCCTGTCCGGGCTGGCCGCAGGGACTGTGCATGCTGCTGAATGTTCTTGTTGCTCGTTCACTGGTGGTGGTGTGGGCAACATCCCATGATCTTCCTCAGGTTCCTCAGTGTCCATGCTGAACCTTTTTTTTACTTGGTCCAAATGCTTGCGGCATATCTGCCCATTGTTAAGTTCAACCACGATGACCCTATTCCCCTCTTTGTCTATTACAGTGCCTTCAAAACATTTGGGCCCCAAAGCGTGATTGAGAACAAATACGGGGTCACTAATTTCTCTCTATCTCCCCCTTGAATTACGGTCATGGTACTCATTTTGGGACTGGCGTTTGCCTTCAACAATGTCGGACAAGACAGGATGAATGAGGGACAGCCGAGTTTTGAGTGTACGTTTCATGAGTAGCTCCGCGGGCGGGACCCCCGTGAGCGAGTGCGGTCGGGACCTGTAGGCCAGCAGGAGGTGCGATAGGCGGGATTGAAGGGAGGGACCTTGAATCATGAGCATGCCTTGTTTTATGATTTGGACCGCACATTCCGCCTGGCCATTGGAGGCCGGCTTGAACGGTGCTGTCCTGACATGGTTGATGCCATTACCTGACATGAACTCCCGGAATTCGTGGCTAGTGAAACATGGGCCATTATCGCTAACAAGGATGTCCGGCAAACCATGGGTCGCAAAGACTGCACACAGACTCTCCACAGTGGTGGATGACGTGCACGAATTCAAAATGATGCACTCGATCCATTTCGAGTACGCATCTACTACAATGAGAAACATTTTTCCCATGAACGGGCCCGCGTAGTCTACGTGAATACGTGACCGTGGCCTGGTGGGCCGGGGCTACGGGCTGAGCGGGGCCTCCCTGGGGGCATTGCCCAGCTGGGCACACGTCGTCCACCTGCGAACACAGTGTTCCAGGTCTGAATCAATTCCCGGCCACAACACATGTGACCAAGCAATGGCCTTCATCAGCACGATGCCAGGATGCTCACTGTGGAGTTCCCTGATGATGCCTCCCTGCCCCTCTGGGGAATGACTACCCGGCTGCCCCATAGTAGGCAGTCGGCTTGGATGGAGAGCTCATCCATCCGTCTGTGAAACGGTCTCACCTCCTCAGGGCATGCTCCGTGTGCGGGCACCCAATCCCCAGTCAGGACACATTTCTTAATCAGGGATAGGAGGGGATCTCTGTTGGTCCAGATTTTGATCTGGTGGGCTGTGATGGGGGAGCCTGCGCTGTCAAAGGCATCGACAGCCATGACCAGCTCAGTGCTTTGCTCCGCTACCCCGTCAGTGGTGGCCAGTGGAAGCCTGCTGAGCGCGTCAGCGCAAATTTCAGTGCCAGGCCGGTGGCGGATAGTGTAGTCATACGCAGCCAGCGTGAGAGCCCATCGCTGTATGCGAGCTGACGCATTGGCATTGACAGCCTTGCTGTCTGACAACAGGGATGTTAACAGCTTGTGGTCCGTTTCTAATTTGAAACTCCTGCCAAAAAGGTACCGGTGAATCTTTTTCACCCCGTAGACACATGCGAGCGCTTCCTTTTCAACCATCCCATATCCACGTTCTGCTTGAGAGCGACCTGGAGGCATAAGCCACAGGTTGGAGTTGGCCCTCAGCATTACTCTGCTGCAACACAAACCCAACCCCATAGGACGATGCATCACATGTCAGAACCAATTTCTTACAGGGGTCGTACAGGGTCAATAACTTATTTGAACAAAGTAGGCTTTGCGCCCGATTGAAAGCCCGTTCCTGACAGTCCCCCCAAAACCAATCGCAACCCTTACGCAGGAGCACGTGTAGCGGCTCCAACAATGTGCTTAAGTTCGGCAGAAAGTTCCCGAAATAGTTCAAGAATCCCAGAAATGAACGCATCCCAGATCCCAGATGTGTTGCCGGGCCTGGGCGCGCGTCGTCGAATCGCCTCTGTTTTCGATTCGGTAGGCCGAATCCCGTCTGCCGCAACCCTCCTGCCCAGAAACTCGACTTCGGGAGCCAAAAACACACACGGTCCAGTCGGCGTAGCACCTCTTCCAGGTTGTGGAAGTGTTCCTCGGTGTCCCGACCCGTGATGAGAATGTCGTCCTGGAATACAATTATTCCAGGAGTGGATTTGAGCAGGCTTTCCATGTTACTTTGAAAGATCGCGGCCGCTGATCGAATGCCAAACGGGCACCTGTTGAAAACAAACAGTTCCTTGTGCGTGGTGATGGTGGTCAGTAGTTTGGATTCGTCGGCCAGTTCTTGGGTCATGTAGGCTGAAGTGAGGTCCAACTTGGTGAACAGCTTGCCGCCTGCCAGCGTGGTAAAAAGATTCTCCGCTCTTGGAAGCGGGTATTGGTCTTGTAGTGACACCCGGTTGACAATAGCCTTGTAGTCGCCACAGATCCTGACCGAGCCATCCGCTTTTAGGACGGGAACGATGGAGCTCGCCCAGTCGCTGAATTCAACGGGCGAGATGATGCCCTCTCTCAGCAAACGGTCCAATTTGCTTTCAATTTTCTCCCGCATCACATATGGCACAGCTCTGGCTTTGTGGCGCACTGGTCTGGTGTCTGGGGTGATGCGAATCACTACTTTGGTACTTTTGAACGTCCCGATGCCAGGTTGGAATAGCGACTCAAATTGCTGTAGGACCTGTGAGCATGAACTTCGCTCCACAGATGACACTGCGTGCACATCCCCCCATTTCCAGTTCATCTCAGCTAACCAGCTCCTCCCCAACAGTGCGGGACCATTGCCCGGGACAATCCAGAGCGGCAGCCGGTTCACTGATCCACTGTGTGTGACAGCCAACATTGCACTGCCTAGCACTGGAATGATTTCTTTGGTGTACGTCCGTAATTGAGTCTCAATGCGTTCTAGTTTGGGTCTGCTGGCTTTGATTTGGCCATAGCTTTTCGAATTGTTGAACGCTCATGAGTGACTGGCTGGTCCCCGTGTCCAGCTCCATGTGTACCGGGATGCCATTTAATAGGACTTTCATCATCATTGGTGGCGTTTTGATATATGAGCTGTGAATGTTTGCCACATGAACCTGCTGAACTTCAGCGTCCATTGATTTGCCCCACGCATCATCCTGCCTCACAGACCCCTCTTCTGGTCCATCCACCGCGTAAATTAGCCTGGTTACAGGCTTCCTGCACATTCTGGCTAAATGGCCAGTGAGGTTACAATTTCTGCAGACGAACTGTTGAAACCTGCAAGTCCTGGCAGTATGTCTGCCCCCACACCTCCAGCATGAACTGAGATTCCCATTGTTGTGAAGAAAAGAGCTGTTACCAGGCATTCCTCGCTGATTGTCCCTTTGACTGCTCTTGAGCACCCTGTTAGGTGTCAATGGCCCCATCCCAGAATGCATTGTCCACTGGGATGGCGTAAATGTCCGTTCAGCCTGCCATTGTCTGTGTTGAAAACCTGTTCTGCGGTCTATTGCTGCCTGGGGTGTCTCGAACTGCCCGTGCCTGCCTGCTGGGCTCTGAGTCGCGTTTATGATATTGACTCCCTGATCCATCGCCATGTTAGAGTCAGAGCGTCGCGCGTATATTATCTTGGTTTCCTCCACCCCCGCCATAAAAGTCTGAGCCAGCAATGCCGCCACTTCCAAGGTCAAGTCCTTGGTCTCGATTAACTTTCTGAAAATCCCGGCATGACTGATGCCCTCAATAAAGAAATCCCTTAGCATCTCCCCCCTGCAGGTGTCTGTGAACTTATAGAGGCTGGCCAAGCGCCGGAGGTCCGCAACGAAGTCCGGTATGCTCTGTCCTTCCCGACGTCGGTGGGTATAAAATCTGTGTCGGGCCATGTGTATGCTGCTCGCCGGTTTGAGGTGCTCACTGATTAGCTTGTTGAGCTCTTCAAAGGTTTTTTCCGCCAGCTTCTCGGGTGCTAGCAGGCCTTTCATGAGCGTGTAAGTCTTAGATCCACAGCTGGTCAGTAGATGAGCCCTTCGCTTGTCGGCCGCTGCATCTCCCAGCCAGCCAGCTCTGCTGGAGCCTTTCAATGAAATCGTCCCAGTCCTCACCAACACAGTACTGTTCCTCTGTGCTACCGGTGGCCATTCTCATGGGTTGTTGATTCCCGTTTCTCGTCGCCAATGTAAAGTCTTTACACAATACCACAAATCCACACGAGGCACATTCTATGGACAAGGTCACTCTGTTACCTGCACCTTTATTCACAGGACCAGGAAGTGATGACCCTGCGTGGGACCTCCCTTTATATACCTGGATGACCAGGTGAGGAGTGTCTCCCACAAGTTCACCCCCTGTGGTCAAGGTGTGCATTTCTCAAGTATATACAGTATTGCAGTGTTGTTACATGAAGGTCACATACATGACAGGACTGATGACCAAAAGCTGGGTCAAGGAGCATCTTAAAGGAGGAGAGAGAGGTGGAGAGGTTTAGGGAGGGAGTTCCAGAGCTTGGGGCCCAGGCAGCTGAAGGCACAGCTGCCGAACTCTACTCAAAACTCCTTCACGGCAAATGAGCCAAAGGTGGGCAGCGGAAACATTACAGGGATACCCTCAAAGTGGCTAAGGGAAATCGGGGACGAGCAAGAGGCCAGAATTGGAGGAGCGCAGAGATTTCGGAGGGTTGTGGGGCTGGGGCTGGAGGAGTTTATAGAGATAGGGAGTGGGGGACGGGTGGGGTGGCAAGGAGGCCATGGAATGGATTTGAACACGAAGATAGGAGGACAGACGCACCAACGTTAGCGCCCTCGACCAGGCCAACATCCCCAGCATCGAAGTGCTGACCACACTCGACCAGCTCCGCTGGGCAGGCCACATTGTCCGCATGCCCCCAGACACGAGATTCCCAAAGCAAGCGCTCTACTCGGAACTCCGACACGACAAACGAGCCAAAGGTGGGCAGAGGAAACGTTACAAGGGACCACCCTCAAAGCCTCCCTGATAAAGTGCAACATCCCCACCGACACCTGGGAGTCCCTGGGCCAAAGACCAGTCCGCCCTAAGTGGAGGAAGTGCATCCGGGAGGGCGCTGAGCACCTCGAGTCTCGTCGCCGAGAGCGTGCAGAAACCAAGCGCAGGCAGCGGAAGGAGCGTGCGGCAAACCAGTCCCGCCCTCCCCTTCCCTCAACCACTGTCTGTCCCACCTGTGACAGTCATCCAAGAACTCACTTTTAGAGTGGAAGCAAGTTCCTCGATTTCGAAGGACTGCCTATGGTTACGCGCTTCTGAACAATTAGTGGTTATGAGCATACTGAAGTAACATAGCATGCAAATCATTGAGTATCAACATGGGGAATACCAATTGTTCTGTACTTTTGTCCATTCTGCACAAGCCCAATGTCCTGACAACTCTGCCTCCTGAACAATCGGTGATAGTTTCTTCCTTTGACTATTTACCTGCTCCCACTAAAAAGAAAGATATGCTTGCATTTCGACAGCACGTTCCAGGAACTCAGGATGTCCTAAAGAGCTCTACAGCCAATGAAGCATTCTTGAAATGTGGTCGCTGTTTTAATGTAGAATACGTGGCAGCCAATTTGTGCACAGCAAGCTCCCACAAACAGCAATGTGATAATCACCAGATAATCTTATCCGTTGTCTTAATGATGTTGGTTGAGGGATAAATATTGGCCCAAGGACTCCCAGGGAGAACTCCCCCTGCTCTTCTTCCAATAGTGGCCCCGGGATCTTTTACATCCACCCGAGAGGGCAGACAAGGGCCTCGGTTTAATATTTCATCTGAAAGACGGCACCTCCGACATTGCAGTACCCCCTCAGTCCTGCCCCTCCGACAGTGCGGCACTCCCTCAGTACCGCCCCGCCGACAGTGCGGTGCTCCCTCAGTACTGCCCCTCCAACAGTGCGGTGCTCCCTCAGTACTGCCCCTCCAACAGTGCGGCGCTCCCTCAGTACCGCCCCCGACAGTGCGTCGCTCCCTCAATACTGCCCCTCCGACAGTGCAACGCTCACTCAGTACTGCCCCTCCGATAATGCGGTGCTCCCTCAGTGCTGCCCCTTAGTCAGTGCGGCGCTCCCTCAGTACTGCACTCCCTCAGTACTGGCCCTCCGACAGTGCGGCGCTCCCTCAGTACTGCACTCCCTCAGTACTGCCCCTCCGACAGTGCCTCACTCCCTTAGTACCGCCCCCGACAGTGCGGCGCTCCCTCAGTACTGTCCCTCCGACAGTGCGGCGCTCCCTCAGTACCGCCCCTCCGACAGTGCGGCGCTCCCTCAATACCGCCCCTCCGACAGTGCGGCGCTCCCTCAGTACTGCCCCTCCGACAGTGTGCGGCGCTCCCTCGGTCCTCGCGCCCTCGCTTTACGCACGTAGGGCGCGGGTGGCCCGCGGGGGCTGACGGAAGAGGAATTCTGACGTCACAGTGAAAGGTCACCGATGCCTCGCCTGATCCACATCTGCTTCTGAGATCGGTCTGCATTGGACGCGACTGTTTCATGACCTTTTCGAGCGCGGATCTGGAGAAGAAGCTTTTGAAACAAGCGTTGGGGTTGATCCTTATCTGCAGGCAGCGATGCCCACATCAAACTGCGGCATACAACAAGAGATACCGCCCCCCCAGCACCCATTAGCACTTGCTCGCTCGCAGGGTAACTCCCATGGACTCTTTGGGCGGCTGAAGCAGCACTTTCACACAAGCAAAAATTAAAATTCCCACAAGACTCCCTGCGTTGTGAGAAGCCGGTCGGTGGGTGTTACTGATTTAAACTGAATTAAAAGTAAACCATGGCAGGATTGTTGTGTTTCAGTCAGTCTGTGCCGTGAAAAAGATGATGAAAAGCTGGAATGGATGGTTACCCTTGTCCGGGATCTACCAAATTCACCAGACATCGACCTTCCAAGAACATCAGAGCAGATAGAACAGCCCATGCACACTCGCCCCCATCACGGACAGTACCCACCCATTTAATCCCCTCCCATAGCCCATGGACACTCTCCCAAATCATGGTCAGTACCCACCCATTCAATTCCCTCCCACAGCCCATGTACACTCGCCCCGATCACGGACTCTCATCATCATCAGAGGCGGTCCCTCGTGTCGAGGATGACTTGCTTCCAGGCAAAAAAAGGATGAGTTCACAGGTGTTTCAATGAAGGACCTAATATCCCGGATCCCGAACTCCATCCTGAAGGGTGGAAGGTGCCTGTGGGTGGATTTTTTTAACGTGGGGTGACCGTTGCACACCAGCCACCACACGGGGCTTGACAGAGCGAGGTCTTGGTCCAGGGGCAAGGGTTAACCAGGACGACTGGAGACCAGCTCTGCTGCACGGACCCAGTGCGCCCACATATCGCACAGTGTGGGCTGGGCCCGTGCTGCCCCCTGGGCCCTCGGCTCTTCTGGACCCCGAACTCACGTCTCTCCCGGGCCCCGATCACGTCCCTCTACAATCTCTCGTCGCTCCTTCGCCCCGACCTCGCCGCTCCTGTTGTACCTGCCCCGCGCTCCAATCACTGACCAGGACCTTAACGACGTCACTCTTTGCTGCCGTCACCCTCCTGTACCAGCTCGTGCTGCTCCCTGGAGTAGTATGCCTTCTCCCCCCACAGCCCATGGACACTCTCCCCCATCACCGACTCTACCCACCCATACAACGCTCCAGCTTCCTGTGGAGCAACTGGGCTTCTGAGGGAAGGGAATTGATCTCCGGGAGTGATTTAGGGAAAGTTTGGGGTCCCTTAAGGCCAATAGCAGAACGCCTGCTCGCTCTCAGCTGGCCAGAGCTCCTCCGAGACCAATTAAGGGCGGGATCCTAGGTTTGCCCAGGAACTCTGTTTGACGTCATGGGTAGAGGGGGTGGGTGTGTGGAAAGATCTCCCGTGGCCCTCCATCGGAAGTTAAAGGGAAAGTGCACACGGGTCAGTATCTAGGAGTAACCGGGTCCCACCCCAAATGTTTAATGTTTAAAATGTCCCATGGTTTAACGTCTCATTCGAAAGACGGTACCTCTGGCAGTGCAGCGCTCCCTCAGTACTGCCCCTCCGACAGTGCGGTGCTCCCTCAGTACTGCCCCTCCGACAGTGCGGTGCTCCCTCAGTACTGCCCCTCCGACAGTGCGGCGCTCCCTCAGTACTGCCCCTCCGACAGTGCGGCACTCCCTCAGTACCGCCCCTCTGACAGTGCGGTGCTCCCTCAGTACTGCCCCTCCGACAGTGTGGCGCTCCCTCAGTACCGCCCCTCCAACAGTGCGGCGCTCCCTCAGTACTGCCCCTCCGACAGTGCGGCACTCCCTCAGTACTGCCCCTCCGACAGTGTGGCGCTCCCTCAGTACTGCCCCTCCGACAGTGCGATGCTCCCTCAGCACTGCACTGAAGTGTCAGAATAGAGTTATATGCTCAAGTCCCTGGAGTGGGACTCGAACCCACAACCTTCTGAATCATAGGAGAGGATGCTACCCACTCATCAATCATAGGCAGGCCCTCGGAATCGAGGAAGACTTGCTTCCGCTCTAAAAGTGCGTTCTCAGGTGACTGAACAGTCCAATACGAGAGCCACAGTCCCTGTCACAGGTGGGACAGACAGTGGTTGAGGGAAGGGGAGGGTGGGACAGGTTTGCCGCACGCTCTTTCTGCTGCCTGCGCTTGGTTTCTGCACGCTCTCGGCGACGAGACTCGAGGTGCTCAGCGCCCTCCCGGATGCTCTTACTCTACTTAGGGCGGACTGGTCTTTGGGCCAGGGACTCCCAGGTGTCAGAGGGGACCGGGCTTTGCTCCCCGTTCCCCTCAAGAAATGTTGTGACTCAGAGACGGAATCAGACGATGATTGGTGATGGTCTGCTGAGAGTTTCTGGGATGTTCGAATAGGCAACAGACCTTTACACCCCCTGCTGCATTAGTGCGGCATTTTTCTATTTCTGACACCAAACATCTACAGTTGCCAACCCTGGTTGGACGTAATCCTGGAGGTTTCAAAACATGACCAACTCCTTCGAACGACCCCGTCCAGTCACACAGCCATTTTCCCATCTCCAATATTTTTTTGTAGCCGATAAATAAAAGTGTCCACTGGAACTGAGAAGCGCATACAATTTTATTTAACACATCTGTGATTTATCTCCCGGGTGTTTCTCACGGCCAGCGTGCTGGAGATTAACATAAGAAATAGGAGCAGGAGTCGGCCATACGGCCCCTCGAGCCTGCTCCGCAATTTAATACAATCATGGCTGACGGGTTAAAATTCTGACGGGTTTAGACAGGTTAGATGCAGGAAGAATGTTCCCAATGTTGCGGAAGTCCAGATCCTGGGGTCACAGTCGAAGGATAAGGGGTAAGCCATTTAGGACCGAGATGAGGAGAAACTTCTTCACCCAGAGAGTGGTGAACGTGTGGAATTCTCTACCACAGAAAGTTGTTGAGGCCAATTCACTAAATATATTCAAAAAGGAGTTAGATGTGGTCCTTACTACAAGGGGGATCAAGGGGTATGGCGAGAAAGCAGGAATGGGGTACTGTAGTTGCATATTCAGCCTTGAACTCATTGAATGGCGGTGCAGGCTAGAAGGGCCGAATGGCCCACTCCTGCACCTATTTTCTATGTTTCTATGTTTCTATGATCCGATCATGGACTCAGTTCCACTTCCCCACCCGCTCCCCATAACCCCTTATCCCCTTATCGTTTTAGAAACTATTTCTGTCTTAAATAAACTCAATGTCCCGGCTTCCACAGCTCTCTGAGGCAGCGAATTTCACAGATTTACAACCCTCTGAGAGAAGAAATTCCTCCTCATCTCAGTTTTAAATGGGCGGCCCCTTATTCTAAGATCATGCCCCCTAGTTCTAGTCTCCCCCATCAGTGGAAACATCCTCTCTGTATCCACCTTGTCGAGCCCCCTCATAATCTGATACGTTTCGATAAGATCACCTCTCATTCTTCTGAACTCCAATGAGTAGAGGCCCAACCTCCTCAACCTTTCCTCATAAGTCAACCCCCTCATCCCCGGAATCAACCGAGTGAACCTTCTCTGAACTGCCTCCAAAGCAAGTATATCCTTTCGTAAATATGGAAACCAAAACTGCACGCAGTATTCCAGGTTCTTAACTGCAGCTAACAGCAGTCTTCGTGATCCCTCCGATTGGCCCACACACACAGCTTTGTCAGGTGTCAGCCGTGGCTCAGTGGGTAGCACTCTTAACTCTTATGCCAGAAGGTGGCGCGTTCAAGTTCCACTTCAATTCCTGGAGACTCCAGGGCCATTCCTGGAGGGTTGGCAACCACACAACCCTGTGGACATCTCGTGATCTCACGGAGAGGGATTGCAGCCTCCGTAACATCGCCCGTCTTCGTCCCCCTGCCTCAGCTCATTTGCTGCTGAAACCCTCATCCCTGCTATCCAGATATCTCGGCCGGGAGGAGTGGGGGAGTGTAGGGGCTGGAGGAGATTACAGAGACAGGGAGGGGTGTAGGGGCCGGAGGAGGTTACAGAGACAGGGAGGGGTGAAGGGGCCGGAGGAGGTTACAGAGATAGGGAGGAGTGTAGGGGCTGGAGGAGGTTACAGAGATAGGGAGGGGTGGAGGGGTTGGAGGAGGTTACAGAGATAGGGAGGGGTGTAGGGGCTGGAGGAGGTTACAGGGATAGGGAGGGGTGTAGGGGCTGGAGGAGGTTACAGAGATAGGGAGGGGTGTAGGGGCTGGAGGAGGTTACAGAGATAGGGAGGGGTGTAGGGGCTGGAGGGGGTTACAGAGATAGGGAGGGGTGTAGGGGTTGGAGGAGGTTACAGAGATAGGGAGGGGTGTAGGGGCTGGAGGAGGTTACAGAGATAGGGAGGGGTGTAGCGGCTGGAGGAGGTTACAGAGATAAGGAGGAGTGTAGGGGCTGCAGGAAGTTACAGAGATAGGGAGGGGTGTAGGGGCTGGAGGAGGTTACAGAGATAGGGAGAGGTGTAGGGGCTGGAGGGGGTTACATAGATAAGGAGGGATGTAGGGGCTGGAGGAGGTTACAGAGATAGGGAGGGGTGTAGGGGCTGGAGGAGGTTACAGAGATAGGGAGAGGTGTAGGGCTGGAGGAGGTTACTGAGATAGGGAGGGATTGTGGGGCTGGAGGTGGTTACAGAGATCGGGAGGGGTGTAGGGCTGAAGGAGGTTATAGAGATAGGGAGGGGTGTAGGGGCTGAGGGGGTTACAGAGATAGGGATGGGTGTCATCATCATCATCATCATAGGCAGTCCCTCGGAATCGAGGAAGACTTGCTTCCACTCCCAAAGTGAGTTCTTTGATGGCTGAACAGTCCGATACGAGAGCCATTGACCCTGGTGGGACAGACATTCGTCGAGGGAAGGGGTGGGTGGGGCTGGTTTGCCGCGCACTCCTTCCGCTGCCTGTGCTTGGCCTCTTCACGCTCTTTGTATTGAGACTCGAAGAGCTCAACGCCCTCCCGGATGCACTTTCTCCACCTCGGGTGGCCTGTGACCAGGGTCTCCCAGGTGTCAGTGGTGATGTCGCACTTTACCAGGGAGGCTTTGAGGGTGTCCCTATAACGTTTCCTTTGGCTCGTTTACCATGATGGAGCTCTGCATAAAGCATTTGCTTAGGGAGTCTCGTATCTGACATGCCAACTATGTGGCCTGCCCAGCGAAGCTGATCGAGTGTGGTCAGTGCTTCAATACTGGGGATGTTGGCCTGGTCGAGGACGCTAACGTCGGTGCTTCTGTCCTCCCAGGGGATTTGCAGGATCTTGCGGCGACATCGTTGGTGATATATCTCCTGTGAATTGAGGTGCCTTCTATACATCGTCCATGCCTCAGATCCACACAGGAGGGTGGGTATTACTACAGCCCTGTAGCCCATGAGCTTGGTGGTAGATTTGAGGGCCTGGTCTTCAAACACTCTTTTCCTCAGGCGGCCGAAGGCTGCACTAGCGCACTGGAGGAGATGTTGAATCTCTGCATCAATGTCTGCCTTTGTTGATAAGAGGCTCCCGAGGTATGGGAAATGGTCCACGTTGTCCAGGGCCACGCCGTGGATCTTGATGACTGGAGGGCAGTGCTGTGCGTCGGGGACAGGCTGGTGGAGGACCTTTGTCTTACAGATGTTGAGCATAAGGCCCATGCTTTAATATGCCTCAGTGAATACATTGATTATATCCTGGAGTTCAGCCTCTGAATGTGCGCAGGTGCAAGTGACGTCCGCATACTGCTGCTCAACGACAGAGGTTGGGGTGATCTTGGACCTTGCCTGGAGACGGCGTAGGTTAAACAACTTCCTACTGGTTCTGTAGTTTAGTTCCACTCCAGCGAGGAGTTTGTTGACTGTGAGGTGGAGCATGGCAGCGAGCAAGATTGAGAAGAGGGTTGGAGCGATGACGCAGCCCTGTTTGACCCTGGTCCGGACATGGATTGGGTCTGTAATGGATCCGTAATGGATCCGTTGGTCAGGATCATGGCCTGCATCTCCCGGCATGCTCTCCTCCCTCCAGATGAGAGAGATGAGGTCATGTATCCGCGCCAACAGCGCCTCTTCATCATACTTTAGCGCCTCAGCAGGGATTCCATCCGCACCCACAGCCTTGTTATTCTTGAGCTGTTTTACGGCTTTGCCGAGCTCGTGCAACGTTGGGGTCTCACTGAGTTGGTGGTGGGTGACATGCTGCAGGATGGAGTCGAGAACACCCGAGTCAAAGGCAGAGTCTCGATTGAGGAGATCTTCAAAGTGCTCCTTCCATCGGGCCCTGACAGCCTCGGTATCCTTGATGAGTGTTTCCCCATTCTTGGCCAGGAGTTGGGTGGGGCCTTGGGAGTTTGGACCGTAGGTGGCCTTGACTGCAGCGAAGAATCCTCGCACATCATGGCTGTCGGCCAGTTGTTGTATCTCCTGTGCTTTCTCCATCCACCACCTGTTCTTTCGGTCCTGGGTTTTTTGTTGGACCTGAGCCTTGAGCCGTCTGTAATGTTGTTTTGCAGCTCCCTAGTTGGGTTGTTGCTTGAGGCTCCGAAATGCTTTGCGCTTGCGATCTATTAGTTGTTCTATCTCCTGATCATTTTCATCAAACCAGTCCTGATGTTTTCTGGTTGAGTGACCAAATGTCTCTTCACAGGCACTGGTTTCGAGACCTGGAGGGTAGACCAAGTGCTGTGGGCATTGTGCATCTCAGGGCCATCAAGGCACGCCAGATTGGCTGTGAGGCGCTGGCTGTATAGGGCTCTCTTAGCTGGGTCTTTAAGTGCCCCGGCATTAATTTCTTTGCGGAACTGCTTCTGCTGTCACCTCTGCTTTGGGGCAATGTTAATGTTGATGATGGATTGGATTAGGCGGTGGTCTGTCCAGCAGTCGTCAGCTCCTGTCATGGCACGGGTGATGCGCACATCCTTACGATCCCTGGCTCGGACCATGACATAGTCGAGCAGGTGACAGTGTTTGGAGTGAAGGTGTTGTCACAATGCCTTGTATTTGTCCCTCTGGCGGAACAGGGTGTTGGTGATGAGGAGACATTTTGTCAGGAGTAGGGTACTGCTGGAGTTGGCTTTCCCTACCCCCTCTCTGCCAATCACGCCTCCCCAGAGGGCTGTGTCTTTGCCGACCCTGGTTACAGAGATAGGGAGGGGTGTCGGGGCTGGAGGAGGTTACAGAGATCGGGAGGAGTGTAGGGGCTGGAGGAGGTTACAGAGATTGGGAGGGGTGTAAGAGCTGGAGGAGATTACAGAGATTGGGAGGAGTGTAAGGACTGGAGGAGATTACAGAGATAGGGAGGGGTGTAGGGGCTGGAGGAGGTTACAGAAACAGGGAGGGGCGAGGGCCATGGAGGGATTTGAAAACAAGGATGAGAATTTTGAAATCAAGGCATTGCTTAACCGGGAGCCAATGTAGGTCAGCGAGCACATGGGTGAGCGGGACTCGGTGCGAGTTAGGACACGGAGCAGCGAGCTCAGGGGGCGATGGGTGAGCGGGACTCGGTGCGAGTTAGGACACGGGGGCAGCGAGCACAGGGGGTGATGGGTGAGCGGGACTCGGTGCGAGTTAGGACACGGAGCAGCGAGCACAGGGGGTGATGGGTGAGTGGGACTCGGTGCGAGTTCGGACACGGGGGCAGCGAGCACGGGGGGTGATGGGTGAGCGGGACTCGGTGCGAGTTAGGACACGGGGGCAGCGAGCACAGGGGGTGATGGGTGAGCGGGACTCGGTGCGAGTTAGGACACGGAGCAGCGAGCACAGGGGGCGATGGGTGAGCGGGACTCGGTGCGAGTTAGGACACGGGGGCAGCGAGCACAGGGGGTGATGGGTGAGCGGGACTCGGTGCGAGTTAGGACACGGAGCAGCGAGCACAGGGGGTGATGGGTGAGTGGGACTCGGTGCGAGTTAGGACACGGGGGCAGCGAGCACGGGGGGCGATGGGTGAGCGGGACTCGGTGCGAGTTAGGACACGGGGGCAGCGAGCACAGGGGTGATGGGTGAGCGGGACTCGGTGCGAGTTAGGACACGGAGCAGCGAGCACAGGGGGTGATGGGTGAGTGGGACTCGGTGCGAGTTCGGACATGGGGGCAGCGAGCACAGAGGGTGATGGGTGAGCGGGACTCGGTGCAAGTTTGGACACAGAAGCAGCCGAGTTTTGGAAGACCTGAATTTTACGTAGGATTGAATGTGGGAGGCCGGCCAAGGGTGCGTTGGAATAGTCAAGTCTGGAGGTAACAAAAGCACAGATGAGGGTTTCAGCAGTGGATGAGCTGAGGTGGGGGGCTGAGGTGGGGGGCGGAGATGGGCGATGTTACGGAGGTGGAAATAGGTGGTTTTAGTTATGCTGCGGATATATGGTTGGAAGCTCATTTCAGGGTCAAATATTACACCTTGGTTGCGAACAGTCTGGTTCAGCCTCAGACAGAAGTTGGGGAGAGGGGTGGAGTCGGTGGCTAGGGAACGGAATTTGTGGTGGGGACCGAAGACAATGGCTTCGGTCCTCCCAATATTTAATTGGAGAATGTTGGTCATATCCAACTTCAGTTAAAATCCCTAATTTTCAAGATCTTAAGGGGAACAGGTAGGGTAGATAGAGAGAGACTATTTCTGCTGATTGGGGATTCTAGGACTTGGGGGTATAGTCTAAAAATTAGAGCCAGGTCTTTCAGGAGTGAAGTTAGGAAACAGTTCTACATACAGAGGGTAGCAGAAGTTTGAAATGATGCTAGATCAATTGTTCGTTTTAAATTATAGATTGATAGATTTCTGTTAACCAGAGGTATTAAGGGATATGGAGCAAAGGAGAAGATGGAATTTGAAACATATAAGATTCTGAGGGGGATTGACAGGGTAGATGCAGAGAGGATGTTTCCCCTCGTGGGGGAATCTAGAACTAGGGGGCGTAGGTTCAGAATAAGAGAGAGAGGGGAAGCAAGAGAGAGCGGAGATAGAAAGAAGAGTTAGAAAGAGAGAGAGAGAGAGGGGGAAGAGAGAGAAAGGAGGTCGCCCATTTAAGACGGAGTTGAGGAGGAATTTCTTCTCTCAGAGGGTGGTGAATCCGTGGAATTCTCTACACCAGAGAGCTGTGGAGGCTGGGTCATTGAGTATAAGATATTATGAAGGGGCTTGACAAGGTAGATGCAAGGAGGATGTTTCCACTGATGGGGAAGACAAGAACTAGATGGCATGATCTTAGAATAAGGGGCCGCCCATTTAAAACTGAGATGAGGAGGAATTTCTTCTCTCAGAGGGTTGTAAATCTGTGGAATTCGCTGCCTCAGAGAGCTGTGGAAGCCGGGACATTGAATAAATTTAAGACAGAAATAGACAGTTTCTTAAACGATAAGGGGATAAGGGGGCGGGCAGGGAAGTGGAGCTGAGTCCATGATCGGATCAGCCATGATCGTATTAAATGGCGGAGCAGGCTCGAGGGGCCGAATGGCCGACTCCTGCTCCTATTTCTTATGTTCTTATATTTAAGGTGGAGATAGACTGATTTTTGAACGTTAAGGGAGTCAAGGGTTATGGGGAGCGGGCGGGGAAGTGGAGCTGAGTCCATGATCGGATCAGCCATGATCGTATTGAATGGCGGAGCAGGCTCGAGGGGCCAAATAGCCGACTCCTGCTCCTATTTCTTATGAATTAGGTCGCAGATCAGGCACAATCTCATTGACAGACTGGATAGCTGGAGGGGCTGTATGGCCTCCTGCTCCTCTGTTCCCGTATTGTGCAGAGAAGGGGCTCGCACTATTGCCTCTGTAACCGGGGTCAGCAAGGTTGTTGCTGCAATTCTACCCAACCGACAGGGGCACGTCTGTGGGACTGAGGCCAGGTCTACATTCACGGTCATACCTTTCGAAATGAGTTATATCTTTCCTCGTGATAAGGTTATTTTTTTTTTCTCACTTTCCTTCAGAATAATTTTTTGCTTTGGATGGAGTTTTTATTTTCCATTGTGTTGCGAATCTTGTGTTGAAGGTCACGCGTTGAGTACGGAATGTTCCGGCAATTCACACGATCCTTTGCGGCCACATAGTATCAGCACAACTGTCACTGCCAATGTGATCAGACCAAGTAAACCCATTGCTGTAGCCACAAGCCAACTCCCAGTCCCCATAATTTAACCGAAGGGGCGTGTTAAGTCCTGACTCTAATGTACTGACTTACATGAGACACAGGCTGAAGTCAAGGTCACTCAGGACCTGCCCCTTTAATTCCAGCTCTTCAGTGCTGCACTTGCCTCAGACCTCCCTTTATATACCTCAGTGGGACAGGTATGGAGTGTCTCCTGCAAGTGCACCCCTGGTGGTAAAGTATGCTTATTGTTACAGGTCATATCCAGTTACAGTCATGTATAGCATGGTAAGATACAGTTATATCCAGTAATGTGAGATACATGACATCACCCTCCCCCAAGGTCTTATTGCCTTTATAGATTCAGTCTCTCAGGTGGTCTGCGCTCTCGCGTGGAGCGTCTTAGTTGTGGTTCAGTTGTTTGCCTTGGTGCCTGTTTTTCGTTCGGTGTGATTGCTGGTATCTCGCCTGGTCTGTCTGTTTCGTTCGGTGTAATCGCTGGTATCTCGCCTGGGCTGTCTGTTTCGTTCGGTGTGATTGCTGGTATCTCGCCTGGGCTGTCTGTTGAGACTGCCCTTTCCTCAGGTTGTTCCACCTGTCTGTCCACCAGGTGTGGTGTGAGTTCCACATCGTAGTCTGCCTCTGGTTCTTCAGTGTTATCAGTGGATCTACTTTTTACTTGGTCTACATACCTCCGGCAGGTTTGGCCATTGTCCATTTGTACAACCAGTAGCCTGTTTCCCTCTTTGTCTGTTACTGTCCCTGCAAGCCATTTGGGACCCCGGCCATAGTTTAGCACAAACATTTTGTCCCCTATCTCATTCCACCTCCCCCCTCGAATTTCGGTCATGGTACTCAGTTAGCTTTTGACGCTTAGCCTCAACAATTTCATGCATGTCTGGGAGGATTAACGAGAGCCTAGTCTTTAAGGTTCATTTCATCAATAGTTGCGCGGGGGGAACCCCAGTCAACGAATGCGGACGAGATCTGTATGCCAGCAGCAGTCGCGACAGGCGGCTCTGCAGCGTGGGACCTTGGATTCTGAGCATGTCTTGTTTAATGATCTGCACTGCTCGCTCTGCCTGGCCTTTGGAGGCCGGCTTGAAAGGTGCCGTCTTAACGTGATTCATACCGTGGTCAACTATAAAATCGTGAAATATTGCACTGGTGAAGCACGGACCATTATCACTGACCAATATGTCAGGAATGCCGTGCGTTGTAAACATGGTTCTAAGGCTCTCCACAGTGGTGGAGGTGGTGCTCGAGTTTAAAATGGTGCACTCGATCCGTTTTGAAAATGCATCAACGACTACGAGGAACATTTTGCCCATGAATGGGCCCGCATAGTCTACATGCATACGCGACCACGGTTTGGTAGGTCAGGGCCAGGGGCTTAGGGGGGCCTCCCTGGGGGCACTACTGAGTTGGGCCCAAATGGTGCACTGACGGACGCAGAGCTCCAATGTCCGCATCAATGCCAGGCCACCAGACATGAGATCTGGCTATGGCCTTCATAAGGACGATTCCCGGGTGCTCGCGATGGAGCTCCCGGACAAATGCCTCCCTGTCTAGTAAGGGCATAACTACTCGGCTGCCCCACATCAGACAGTCTGCCTGCAGTGAGAGTTCATGCATGCACCTATGGAAGGGTTTGACCTCCTCGGGGCAGGCATCACGAGCCTCTGCCCAGTCACCGGTTATAACGCATCTTTTAACGAAAGATAACGTGGGGTCGCTGGTCGTCCAGGCTCTGATTTGGCGAGCCGTCATAGGCAAACCTGTGGATTCAAAGGCATTGATTGCCATGACCATCTCACAGTCCTGTTCGTCGGACCCTTCTGTGGTCGCCAGGGATAGACTGCTAAGCGCGTCGGCACAGTTGTCTGTGCCTGGTCTGTGCCTTATCGTAAGCCGCCAACATGAGTGCCCACCGCTGAATGCGCGCCAAGGCGTTGGCCTTGATTGCCTTGCACTCGGACAGTCGGGACGTGAGGGGTTTGTGGTCGGTTTCTAACGCAAACATGGCCCCGAAAAGGTATTGGTTATCTTTTTGACACCGTACATGCACGCGAGCGCCTCCTTCTCAACCATACCGTACCCGCGCTCCGGCCGCGAAAGTGACTTGGAGGCATAAGCAATGGGCTGCAATTTACCCGCAACATTGACGTGCTGTAAAATGCATCCGACCCGTACGCTGACGCATCACACGTAAGGACTAACTTTTTACCTGGGTAAAAAAAGGCTAAAACACTGTTGGAACACAGAAGGTTGCGTGCCTTATTGAAGGCGCGTTCTTGGGCGACCCCCAAAAACCAATCGCACCCCTTTCTGAGTAGCACGTGGAGAGGCTCCAGCAGCGCGCTCAAGTTCTGCATAAATTTCCCAAAGTAATTAAGTAGCCCGAGAAAGGCGCGCAATTCCGAGACATTCCGGGGCCTGGCGAATCGCTTCGGTTTTGGATTCGGTTCGGCGGATTCCATCAGCGGCAATCCTTCTGCCCAAAATTCAACCTCAGGCGCGAGAAACAGACACTTGGATTTCTTAACTCTTAGGCCTACCCGATCCAATCGACTTAGTACTTCCTCAAGATTGCGGAGATGAGAGTCGGTGTCCCTGCCCGTGATGAGTATGTCATCTTGAAACACAACCGTCCCCGGGATGGACTTGAGCAAACTTTCCATGTTGCGCTGGAATATAGCAGCTGCCAACCTGATGCCGAATGGGCATCGATTGTACACAAAAAGGCCTCGATGTGTGTTGCTGGTGGTGAGTAGCTTAGACTCTTCGGTCAGTTCTTGCGTCATATACGCAGATGTGAGGTCAAGTTTCGAGAAAAGTTTTCCTCCAGCCAACGTGGCAAATAGGTCCTCCGCTCTGGACAGCGGGTATTGGTCCTGTAGGGAGACTCTGTTTATGGTAGACTTGTAGGCCCCACAGATTCGCACGGATCCATCAGGCTTCATGACGGGGACGATGGGGCTTGCCCAGTCGCTGAATTCCACGGGGGAAACATAGAAACATAGAAAATAGGTGCAGGAGTAGGCCATTCGTCCCTTCGAGCCTGCACCGCCATTCAATGAGTTCATGGCTGAACATGCAACTTCAGTACCCCATTCTTGCTTTCTCGCCATACCCCTTGATCCCCCTAGTAGTAAGGACTACATCTAACTCCTTTTTGAATATATTTAGTGAATTGGCCTTAACAACTTCCTGTGGTAGAGAATTCCACAGGTTCACCACTCTCTGAGTGAAGAAGTTTCTCCTCATCTTGGCCCTAAATGGCTTACCCCTTATCCTTAGACTGTGACCCCTGGTTCTGATAATTATGCCTTCCCGCAGAAGCCGGTCCAGTTCGTTTTCAATCTTTTCCCTAATCACATAAGGCACAGCTCTAGCCTTGTGATGGACCGGTCTGGTATTCTGTGTGATGTAGGTTCTAACTTTAGCCCCTTTGAAGGTGCCCACACCTGGCTGAAAGAGATGTTCAAAACAGCTTAGAACTGTTGAGCAGGAGGTCCGTTCCTCTGACGACATAGCGTGAACATCATCCCATTTCCAATTAAATTCTGCTAGCCAGCTTCTCCCCAGCAGGGCTGGGAAATCTCCGGGGACAATCCACAGGGAAAGTCGGTTCACCATCTCTTTGTGTGTGACTGAGAGCATGGCGCTGCCAAGGGCTGGGACGATTCCTTTAGTATAGGTCCTTAGTTTGGTGTCGATCTTTGTGAGTTTTGGTCTGGTGCTTTTGTGCGGCCACAGCTGTTCAAATTGCTCAACGCTCATGAGGGATTGACTGGCCCCCGTGTCCAGTTCCATGTCGACGGATATCCCGTTGAGTAGAACCCTCATCATAATTGGAGGCGTCTTGGTGTAAGAACAGTGGACGTTGATCGTGTTAACCTGCTGTACCTCGGCGTCCCGTGCACTGTTCCAACCGTCTTCTGGTCCGTTTTCTGACCCTTCCGATTCGTATAACAGCCGAGTTGCTGTTTTTCTGCACATGCGAGCCAGGTGCTGTGTGTAGTTGCAGTTTCTGCAAACGGCATGCTGAAATCGACACACCCTGGTTGAGTGCCTTCCCCCACATCTCCGACACAGACCGTTTCCATTGTTTCCGAAGGATGAACTGTGTCTGGCTGATCTCCCTTGAGCTTCTCTCAATCTGTTGTTGATTGCTCGCATTGTGGGTTGATGAGGTGTGATCGGCTGTTCATGTGGCCCTTGATTTTGATGGCTTCTGGCGCCACTGCCTGCTGTTGAAGGCCTGCTCTCCTGCCTTTGTGTGTGGGGGTAGCGGTTTGTTTCACAATGTGAGCCCCTTGTTCCGATGCCTCGTTGGTTGTCGTACCCGAAGTATAGATCAGCCTTGTTTCTTCTCCGCCTGCCAAGAACGTCTGTGCGACCAGTGCTGCTGCCTCTAGAGTCAAGTTCTTAGTCTCTATAAGCTTTTGGAATATGCCTGCGTGGCCTATTCCTTCAATAAAAAAGTCTCTCAGTACTTCTCTCCTTAGTTCATCGGGGAACTCACATGAACTAGCCAGCCTCCGAAGTTCCGCTACGAAGTCGGGTATGCTTTGGCCCACACAGCGTCAGTAGTTGTAGAACCTGTGTCTGGCCATGTGTAGGCTGCTCGCTGGCTTCAGGTGGTCTCTCACCAGTGTGCTCAACTCCTCAAATGACTTGCTTGCTGGTTTCACGGGTGCCAGCAGGTCTTCCATTAAAGCGTATGTTTTAGAGCCACAGCTGGTCAAGAGATGGGCTCTTCTCTTGTCTGCCTTATCGTCGCCCAGCCAGTCTTTGGTCACAAAGCTTTGCCTGGAGCCTTTCTATAAAGTCATCCTAATTGTCTCCAGCATTGTACTTCTCATCTGAGCTGTTGGTAACCATTCTGTGGATTCTGTGATCCCGTAACTCGTCGCCACTGTTAAGTCCTGACTCGAATGTACTGACTTACACGAGACACATGCTGAAGTCAAGGTCACTCAGGACCTGCACCTTTAATACCAGCTCTCCAGTGCTGCACTTGCCTGAGACCACCCTTTATATACCTCAGTGGGACAGGTATGGAGTGTCTCCTGCAAGTGCACCCCTGGTGGTAAGGTATGCTTATTGTTACAGGTCATATCCAGTTACAGTCACGTATAGCATGGTAAGATACAGTTATATACAGTAATGTGAGATACATGACAGGGCGTATCTGCCTTGGGACTATAACAATAAGTTAGGCCGCAGCCAGAGTACTGTGTGCAGTTCTGGTCACTGCATTACAGGGAGGAGGTAATTGCACTGGAGAGGGTACAGAGGAGACTTATGTGGATGTTGCTGGGAGTGGAGAACCTGAGCTATGAGGCTAGATTGCATAGGCTGGGTTTGTTTTCCTTGGAACAGAGGAGGCTGAGGGGCGACCTCATTGAGGTGTATAAAATTATAAGAAATAGGAGCAGAAGTCGGCCATTTGGCCCCTCGAGCCTGCTCCACCATTTAATAAGATCATGGCTGATCTGATCATGGACTCAGCCCCACTTCCCTGCCCGCTCCCCATAACCCTCGATTCCTTTATTGCTCAAAAATCTGTCTATCTCCGCCTTAAATTTATTCAATGTCCCGGCTTCCACAGCTCTCTGCGGCAGAGAATTCCACACATTTACAACCCTGAGAGAAAAAATTCCTCCTCATCTCAGTTTTAAATGGGCGGCCCCTTATTCTGAGACTATGCCCCCTAGTTTTAGTTTCCCCTATGAGTGGAAATATCCTCTCTGCATCCACCTTGTCGACCCCGTCATTATCTTATACGTTTCGATAAGATCACCTCTCCTTTTTCTGAACTCCAATGAGTAGAGGCCCAACCTTCTCAAACTATCTTCATAAGTCAACCCCCTCATCTCTGGAATCAACCGAGTGAACCTTCTCTGAACTGCCTCCAAAGCAAGTATATCCTTTCGTAACTACGGAGACCAAAACTGTACCTCCCCAATACCCTGTACAGTTGCAGCAAGACTTCTTGCTTTTATACTCCATCCCCTTTGCAATAAAGGCCAACATTCCATTAGCCTTCCTGATCACTTGCTGTACCTGCATACTAACCTTTTGTGATTCATGCACAAGGACCCCCAGGTCCCTCTGTACTGCGGCACTTTGCAATTATTCTCCATTTAAATTATAATTTGCTTTTCTATTTTTTCTGCCAATGTGAATAACCTCACATTTTCCCACGTTATGCTCCACCTGCTCAATCTGCACGGGCCAAGAAACAGGACTCGCTGGGTCATAAGAACATAAGAAATAGGAGCAGGAGTCGGCCATTTGGCCCCTCGAGCCTGCTCCGCCATTCAATAAGATCATGGCTGATCCGATCTTGGCCTCGGCTCCACTTCCCTGCCCGCTCCCCATAACCCTCGACTCCCTATGTCTGTATGAAGGAAAGAAATGTAATTTCTGTAGCGCCTTTCACGACCTCGGGATGTTCCAAAGCGCTTTACCGCTACTCACGTACTTTTAAGTGTTGAAATACAGGACAAAAACGCAACTCTTTGGTGTGAGTGGTGAGAATGTGGAACTCGCTGCCACAGGGAGCGGTTGAGGTGAATAGTATCGATGCATTTCAGGGGAGGTTAGATAAACACATGAGGGGAAAAGGAATAGAAGGATGTGTTGATGGGGTGAGATGAAGTGGTGTGGGAGGAAGCTGTGTGGAGCATAAACACCGGCACGGAGCAGTGGGGCCCAATGACCTGTTTCCTGTGATGCAGCAAGATAGAGACAAGAATGACAAGATAGAGACAAGAACAAGAATGAGAAGATGCATAAGGACATAAGAAATAGGAGCAGGAGTAGGCCATACGGCCCCTCGAGGCTGCTCCGCCATTCAATAAGATCATGGCTGATCTGATCATGGACTCAGGTCCACCTCCCTGCCCGCTCCCCATAACCCCTTATCGTTTGCCTATATTTAAGACAGAAATAGACAATGTCCCGGCTTCCACAGCTCTCTCAGGCAGTGAATTCCACAGATTTACAACCCTCTGAGAGAAGAAATTTCTCATCTGTTTTAAATGGGTGGCCCCTTATTCTAAGATCATGCCCTCTAGTTCTAGTCTCTCCCATCAGTGGAAACATCCTCTCTGCATCCACCTTGTCAAGCCCCCTCATAATCTTCTACATTTCGATAAGATCACCTCTCATTCTTCTGAATTCCAATGAGTAGAGGCCCAACCTCCTCAACCTTTCCTCATAAGTCAACCCCCTTCATCTCTGGATTCAACCGAGTGAACCTTCTCTGAACTGCCTCCAAAGCAAGTATATCCTTTCGTAAATATGGAAACCAAAACTGCACGCAGTACTCCAGGTGTGAGAGACCTGTTTGGAGTGAGCCTTTGACGCAGTGGTAGCGATTCCGCCTGTGGGCCAGAAGGTTCAGTGTTCGAACCCCACTCCAGACAGTCCCAGCGAGTGGGGTTGGAGTTCCGGCTTTGAATTCTGGCTTGACATCCAACGGGAAATCGTGTCTGATGGGTGTGGGTGTGGGTGTGGGTGTGATATCTTTAGATACCACTCATCATCATCATAGGCAGTCCCTTTGAAATCGAGGAAGACTTGCTTCCACTCTAAAAGTGAGTTCTCAGGTGACTGAGCAGTCCAATACAGGAATTACAGGCTCTGTCACAGACAGTGGTTGGGGGAAAGGGTGGGTGGGACAGGTTTGCCGCACGCTCCTTCCGCTGCCTGCGCTTGGTTTCTGCATGCTCTTGGCGATGAGGCTCGAGGTACTTAGCGCCCTCCCGGGTGCACTTCCTCCACTTAGGGCGGTCTTTGGTGAGGAACTCCCAGGTGTCGGTGGGGATGTTGCACTTTATCAAGGAGGCTTTAAGGGTGTCCTTGAAACATTTCCTCTGCCCACCTTGGGCTCGCATGCCATGTGGGAGTTCCGATAAGAGTGCTTGTTTTGGAAGTCTCGTTTCAGGCGTGCGGACAATATGGCCCGCCCAGTCGAGCCGGGGACGCGGGCCTGGTCGAGGACGCAAACGTTGGTGCGTCTGTCCTCTCAGGGGATTTGTAGGATCTTGCAGAGGCATCATTGGTGGTATTTCTCCAGCTACTTGAGGTGTCTTGCTGTGCGAGGCCCCCTGGGGAAGACTGACCATAATATGGTAGAATTCTTTATTAAGATGGAGAGTGACAGTGTTAATTGAGAGACTTGGGTCCTGAACTTAAGGAAAGGTAACTTCGATGGTATGAGACGTGAATTGGCTAGGATAGACTGGCAAATGATACTTAAAGGGTTGACAGTGGATAGGCAATGGCAGACTTTTATAGATTACATGGATGAACTTCAACAATTGTACATCCCTGTCTGGAGTAAAAATAAAACGGGGAAGATAGCTCAACCGTGGCTAACAAGGGAAATTAGGGATAGTGTTAAATCCAAGGAAGAGGCAAATAAATTGGCCAGAAAAAGCAGCAAACCTGAGGACTGGGAGAAATTTAGAATTCAGCAGAGGAGGACAAAGGGTTTAATTAGAAGGGGGGAAATAAAGTATGAGAGGAAGCTTGCAGGGAACATAAAAACTGACTGCAAAAGCTTCTATAAATATGTGAAGAGAAAAAGATTAGTGAAGACCAACATAGGTCCTTTGCAGTCAGAATCAGGTGACTTTATAATGGGGAACAAAGAAGTGGCAGACCAATGGAACAAATACTTTGGATCTGTCTTCACTAAGGAAGACACAAATAACCTTCCGGAAATACTCGGGGTTCGAGCGTCGAGCGAAAAGGAGGAACTGAAGGAAATCCTTATTAGTCAGGGAATTATGTTCGGTAAATTGATGGGATTGAAGGCCAATAAATCCCCAGGGCCTGATAGGCTGCATCCCAGAGTACTTGAGGAAGTGGCCCTAGACATAGTGGATGCATTGGTGATCATTTTCCAACATTCTATTGACTCTGGATCAGTTCCTATGGACTGGAGGGTAGCTAATGTAACACCACTTTTTAAAAAAAGAGGAAGAGAGAAAATAGGGATTTATAGACCATTAAGCCTGACATCAGTGGTGGGGAAAATGTTGGAATCAATTATTAAAGATGAAATAGCAGCGCATTTGGAAAACAGTGACAGGATCGGTCCAAGTCAGCATGGATTTATGAAAGGGAAATCATGCTTGACAAATCTCCTAGAATTTTTTCAGGATGTAACAAGTAGAGTGGACAAGGGAGAACCAGTGGATGTGGTGTATTTGGACTTTAAAAAGGCTTTTGACAAGGTCCCACACAAGAGATTAGTGTGCAAAATTAAAGCACATGGTATTGGGGGTAATGTACTGACGTGTATCGAGAACTGGTTGGCAGACAGGAAGCAGAGAGTCGGAATAAACAGGCCCTTTTCAGAATGGCAGGCAGTGACCAGTGGGGCGCCGTAGGGTTCAGTGCTGGGATCCCAGCTCTTTACAATCTACATCAATGATTTAGATGAAGGAATTGAATGTAATATCTCCAAGTTTGCAGATGACACTAAGCTGGGTGGCAGTGTGAGCTGTGAGGAGGATGCTAAGAGGCTGCAGGGTGACTTGGACAGGTTAGGTGAGTGGGCAAATGCATGGCAGATGCAGTATAATGTAGATAAATGTGAGGTTATCCACTTTGGTGGCAAAAACACGAAGGCAGAATATTATCTGAATGGTGACAGATTAGGAAAGGGGGAGGTGCAACGAAACCTGGGTGTCATGGTACATCAGTCATTGAAAGTTGGCATGCAGGTACAGCAGGCGATGAAGAAGGCAAATGGTATGTTGGCCTTCATAGCGAGGGGATTTGAGTATAGGAGCAGGGAGGTCTTACTGCAGTTGTACAGGGCCTTGGTGAGGCCACACCTGGAATATTGTGTTCAGTTTTGGTCTCCTAATCTGAGGAAGGACGTTCTTGCTATTGAGAGTGTGCAGCGAAGGTTCACCAGACTGATTCCCGGGATGGCAGGACTGACATATGAGGAGAGACTGGATCGACTGGGCCTTTATTCACTGGAGTTTCGAAGGATGAGAGGGGATTTCATAGAAACATATAAAATTCTGACGGGATTGGACAGGTTAGATGCAGGAAGAATGTTCCCGATGTTGGGGAAGTCCAGAACCAGGGGTCACAGTCTAAGGATAAGGGGTAAACCATTTAGGGCTGAGATGAGGAGAAACTTCTTCACTCAGAGAGTTGTGAACCTGTGGAATTCTCTACCACAGAAAGTTGTTGAGGCCAGTTCATTAGATATATTCAAAAGGGAGTTAGATGTGGTCCTTACGGCTAAAGGGATCAAGGGGTATGGAGAGAAAGCAGGAAAGGGGTACTGAGGTGAATGATCAGCCATGATCTTATTGAATAGTGGTGCAGGCTCGAAGGACCGAATGGCCTACTCCTGCACCTAATTTCTATGTTTCTATTCAAGTATAAATGATTGATTATATACCACAAAAAGTAAGGGACCCAGTACTGAGCGCTGCAGAACCCCACTGGAAACATCCTTCCAGTCACAAAAACACCCATCAACCATTACCCTTTGCTTCCTGCCTCTGAGCCAATTTTGGATCCAACTTGCCACTTTACCCTGGATCCCATGGGCTTTTACTTTCATGACCAGTCTGCCATGTGGAACCTTATCAAAAGCTTTGCTAAAATCCATATACACTACATCATACGCACTGCCCTTATCAACCCTCCTGGTTACCTCCTCGAAATATTCAATCAAGTTAGTCAGACACGACCTTCCCTCAACAAATCCGTGCTGACTGTCCTTGATTAATCCGCGTCTTTCTAAATGAAGATTTATACTGTCTAGAATTCTTTCCAATAATTTTTCCACGACCGAGGTTAGGCTGACGGTCCTGTAATTACTCGGTCTATCCCTTTCTCCCTTTTTAAACAAAGGTACTACATTCGCAGTCCTCCAGTCCTCCGGCACCACACCTGTAACCAGAGGATTGGAAAACGAAGGTCAGAGCCTCTGCTATTTCCTCTTTTGCTTCGCTTTACAGCTTTAAGAGGCTGCAGGGTGACTTGGACAGGTTAGGTGAGTGGGCAAATGCATGGTAGATGCAGTATAATGTGGATTAATGTGAGGTTATCCACTTTGGTGGCAAAAACAGGAAGACAGAATATTATCTGAATGATGACAGATTCGGAAAAGGGGAGGTGCAACGAGACCTGGGTGTCATGGTACATCAGTTATTGAAGTTTGGCATGTAGGTACAGCAGGCAGTGAAGAAGGCAAATGGCATGTTGGCCTTCATAGCTGGAGGATTTGAGTATAGGAGCAGGGAGGTCTTACTGCAGTTGTACAGAGCCTTGGTGAGGCCACACCTGGAATATTGTGTTCCGTTTTGGTCTCCTAATCTGAGGAAGGACGTTCTTGCTATTGAGGGAATACAGCGAAGGTTCACCAGATTGATTCCCGGGATGGCAGGACTGACATATGAGGAGAGACTGGATCAACTGGGCTTGTATCCACTGGAGTTTAGAAGAATGAGAGGGGATCTCATAGAAACATATAAAATTCTGACAGAATTGGACAGGTTAGATGCAAGAAGAATGTTCCTGATGTTGGGGAAGTCCAGCACCAGGGGACACAGTCTAAGAATAAGGGGTAAGCCATTTAGGACCGAGATGAGGAGAAACTTCTTCACTCAGAGAGTGGTTAACCTGTGGAATTCTCTACCACAGAAAGTTGTTGAGGCCAGTTCATTTGATATATTCAAAAGGGAGTTAGATATGGCCCTTACGGCTAAAGGGATCAAGGGGTATGGAGAGAAAGCAGGAAAGGGGTACTGAGGTTGAATCATCAGCCATAATCATATTGAATGGTGGTGCAGTCTCGAAGGGCTGAGTGGCCTGCTCCTGCATCTAATTTCTATGTTTCTATGTGTCTCCTGTACATGGTCCATGTCTCTGAGCCATACAGGAGGGCGGGTATCACTACAGCCTTGTAGACCATAAGCTTGGTGCCAGATTTGAGCATATGCACAAACACTACAAGTTGGCTCCTAACAAGAACTGTGATCACATAACCTTGTCACATGACCTTACAGGTGGTGACTTTACCCCTCGCCATCGGATAGTTTGTGGCAGCGCATAAAACCCTCCCGTCGCTTAGGACTGAACACCCATCGGCTTATTTAAGAAAGGATATACTTTCATTGGATGCAGTTCATAGAAGGTTCACTCGGTTGATGCCTGAGATGAAGGGGTTGTCTTATGAGGAAAGATTGAGCAGGTTGGGCCTGTACTCATTGGAGTTTAGAAGAATGGCAGGTGACGTGTAAGATTCTGAGGGGGCTTGACAGGGTAGATGCAGAGAGGATGTTTGCCCTCGTGGGGGAATCTAGAACTGGGGGTATAGTTTCAGAATAATGGGTCACCGATTTAAGACGGAGGTGAGGAATTTCTTCTCTCAGAGGGTGTTGAATCTGTGGAGTTCTCTGCCCGAGAGCTGTGGAGGCTGGGTCATTGAATATATTTAAGATGGAGATAGACAGATTTTTGAACGATAATGGGGTCAAGGGTTATGGGGAGCGGGCAGGGAAGTGATGTTGAGGCCAAGATCAACTCAGCCATCATCTCAACGAATGGCGGAGCAGGCTCGAGGGGCCGAATGGCCGACTCCTGCTCCTATTTCTTATGTTCTTATTCAGGTGGTTACAGCGAGAAGACACAAAAACAAGAGACCTAGTGAGGTACTGGGCATGAAGACTGAACAGAAAGGAGTAAATGCTGGGAGTTTCCCCCACCAAGATTATATTGGCAAGAAAAGTAGCCATGACCATAAGAACATCAGATATAGGAACAGGAGTAGGCCATACAGCCCCTCGAACCTGCTCCACCATTTTATACGATCATGGCTGTTCCGATCATGGACTCAGGTCCACTTCCCTGCCCGCCCCCTTTATTCCCTTATCAGTTAAGAAACTGTCCATCTCTGCCTTAAATTTATTCAATGTCCCAGCTTCCACAACTCTCTGAGGCAGCAAATTCCACAGATTTACAACCCTCTGAGAGAATTTTTTTTTCCTTATCTCAGTTTTAAATGGGTGGCCCCTTATTCTAAGACCATGCCCCCTAGTTCTAGTCTCCCCCATCAGTGGAAACATCCTCTCTGCATCCACCTTGTCAAGCCCCCTCATAATCTGATATGTTTCGATAAGATCACCTCTCATTCTTCTGAATTCCAATGAGTAGAGGCCCATCCTCCTCAACCTTTTCTCATAAGTCAACCCCCTCATCTCCAAAATCGACCGAGTGAACCTTCTCTGAACTGCCTCCAAAGCAAGTATAATGTTTTGGAGAGCGAGCTAGTATCCTCTCAGAAAGGAAGAGGAGGACTGTTCCGAGAGGGACAATGCTTTTCAACGAAACTGCATTGAACAGCCCAGCGAATGGACTGATAAGCGGCAAATGGTTGAAACTGCTGTGAGAGGCAGGACAGCCACGAGAGACTTGGCCTATCAAACTATAGATCTGATTGTATGTGATGTATCGAAAGCACATTTTACCTGTGTACCTCTGGTTATCACATTATCTCGTGAACCGCTACACTTGCTGCACGTTATCTCGCAGTTCTCTTCAAAACAGCCTGACGAAGGCAGAAAACAACGGACGAAAATAGCCATTGACAAACTAAAAACTCATATAACAACAACATACATTTATATAGCGCCTTTAACGTAGCAAAACATCCCAAGGCGCTTCACAGGAGCGGCGTCAATAAAAACGTTATTGACACCGAGCCACATAAGGAGATATTAGGGGCAGGCGACCAAAAACTGGGTCAAAGAGGTCGGTTTTAAGGAGCGTCTTGAAGGAGGAGAGAGAGGCGGGGAGGTTTAGGGAGGGAGTTCCAGAGCTTGGGGCCCAGGAAGCTGAAGGCACGGCCACCAATGGTGGAGCGATTATAATCAGGGATGCTCAAGAGGGCAGAATTAGAGGAGCGCAGAGATCTCGGGGGGTTGGAGGAGGTTACAGAGATAGGGAGGTGTGTAGGGGCTGGAGGAGATTACAGAGATAGGAAGGGGTGTAGGGGCTGGAGGAGGTTACAGAGATTGGGAGGGGTGTAGGGGCTGGAGGAGGTTACAGAGCTAGGAAGGGGTGTAGGGGCTGGAGGAGGTTACAGAGATAGGGATGGATGTAGGGGCTGGAGGAGGTTACAGAGATAGGGAGGGGTGTAGGGGTTGGAGGAGGTTACAGAGATAACGAGGGGTGTAGGGGCTGGAGGAGGTTACAGAGATAGGGAGGGGTGTAGGGTTGGAGGAGGTTACAGAGATAGGGAGGGGTATAGGAGGTTACAGAGGCCATGGAAGGATTTGAAAATAAGGATGAGGATTTTAAAATTGAGGTGTTGCTGGACCGGGAGCCAATGTAGATCAGTGAGCACAGGGGGTGATGGGTGAGCGTCATTTGGAGCGAGTTAAAATATGGGCAGCAGAGTTTTGGATGAGCACAAGTTCATGTAGCGTAGAAACTGCAGCCTCAAATTAGGACACTGGTTAGAGACAGAGTAAAGCTCCCCCTGCACTGTCCCATCAAACACTGCCGGGAGCAGGTACAGCACGGGGTTAGATACAGAGTAAAGCTCCCTCTACACTGTCCCATCCAACACTCCCAGGGCAGGTACAGCACGGGGTTAGATACAGAGTAAAGCTCCCTCTACACTGTCCCATCAAACACTGCCGGGAGCAGGTACAGCACGGGGTTAGATACAGAGTAAAGCTCCCTCTACACTGTCCCATCAAACACTCCCAGGGGCAGGTACAGCACGGGGTTAGATACAGAGTAAAGCTCCCTCTACACTGTCCCATCAAACACTCCCAGGGCAGGTACAGCACGGGGTTAGATACAGAGTAAAGCTCCCTCTACACTGTCCCATCCAACATTCCCAGGGCAGGTACAGGGGGTTAGATACAGAGTAAAGCTCCCTCTACACTGTCCCATCAAACACTCCCAGGGCAGGTACAGCACGGGGTTAGATACAGAGTAAAGCTCCCTCAAAACTGCATCAACAATATACCAGACACAACTGCAGGAGGGAATCCACTGTATCAGTGTTAAATTGTCCATTTCCTCCTGGCCTTCTACATCGGACCATTAATTGCAAGCTATTTTGTGTTGTGGACAGTTTGGTCCAGGGGGAATAGAATCCAGTCGGAGGTGGGTTACGCCATCCCCAACCTAGTTTCACATCAAATGCTTACAAGGAGCAGACAGCTATCATCCCATCAGTCTCAACGTGACATGGAAATTGTTCGAACCAAACAATCCATCCAGTTCCTTCAGACCTGAGGGTATATTTTTCCCAACAGCGAACACTTCCTGCACAAACGATTAATCTTTCTCTTTCTGCTTTTAAAATAAACATGACAAATGCCTGCGTTAAAAAAAATGCACGAGAAGGAATTCAGGATAATCACACTGCATGCTCACAGCATAATATCCCCATGGTATCTGATATGTCCTTGCTATACAATATAAATGTACTCAAGGCCCATACTTGAGAGAAGGTCACTCTGTGACCAGTTAGCTTTATTACCAAGACCTCAAGTGATGAAGGTGGGTGGAGCTTCACCCTTGTATACCTGAAAGTCCAGGTTAGGAGTGTCTCCCACAAGTTCACCCCCTTGTGGTCAATGCGGTGTACAACTTAGGTCAGCTTATACATGGGTTACAATGATAGTTGAATACATGACATCACCTCCCCCCCAAAGTCTTATTGGGATCACAGGTTGAGTCTCTCTGGTGGTTTACGCTTGTAGAGCGCCTGAGTTGGGGCTCCGGTTGTTGGGCGCTGGCCTGAATGTCTGCTGTTTGCGGTGCCTCAGACCTGTCCGGACTGCCCACAGTGACTGGGCTCTCCTCCACTTGGTTCTGGTGTTCGGTCACCTGTAGTGGAGTAAACTCTACGTTGTGTTCTTCCTCTGCTTCGTCTATAGGGTTGCTGAACCTCCTTTTAGTTTGATCCACGTGTTTGTGGCAGATTTGTCCATTGGTAAATTTAACTACAAAAACCCTATTCCCCTCTTTGGCAATCACAGTGCCTGCAAGCCATTTGGGCCCTGCAGCGTAATTAAGGACAAAAACAGGGTCATTGACATCAATACATCGCGCCCTCGCATTCCTGTCATGGTAGTCACATTGTGATTTACGCCTGCTCTCAACAATTTCTTTCATAGAAGGGTGTAGAAGGGATTCGTTATAATCTACCAAAATTCTCTGGACTCTGGGGAGGTACCAGCGGATTGGAAAGCAGCTAATGTAACGCCTCTGTTTAAAAAAGGGGGCAGACAAAAGGCAGGTAACTATAGGCCGGTTAGTTTAACATCTGTAGTGGGGAAAATGCTTGAAGCTATCATGAAGGAAGAAATAGCGGGACATCTAGATAGGAATAGTGCAATCAAGCAGACGCAACATGGATTCATGAAGGGGAAATCATGTGTAACTAATTTACTGGAATTCTTTGAGAATATAATGAGCATGATTGATAGAGGTGTACCGATGGATGTGGTGTATTTAGATTTCCAAAAGGCATTCGATAAGGTGCCACACAAAAGGTTACTGCAGAAGATAAAGGCACGCGGAGTCAGAGGAAATGTATTAGCATGGATAGAGAATTGGCTGGCTAACAGAAAGCAGAGAGTCGGGATAAATGGGTCCTTTTCGGGTTGGAAATCGGTGGTTAGTGGTGTGCCGCAGGGATCGGTGCTGGGACCACAACTGTTTACAATATACATAGATGATCTGGAAGAGGGGACAGAATGTAGTGTAACAAAATTTGCAGATGACACAAAAATTAGTGGGAAAGCGGGTTGTGTAGAGGACACAGAGAGGCTGCAAAGAGATTTAGATAGGTTAAGCGAATGGGCTAAGGTTTGGCAGATGGAATACAATGTCGGAAAATGTGAGGTCATCCACCTTGGGGAAAAAAAACAGTAAAAGGGAATATTATTTGAATGGGGAGAAATTACAACATGCTGCGGTGCAGAGGGACCTGGGGTCCTTGTGCATGAATCCCAAAAAGTTAGTTTGCAGGTGCAGCAGGTAATCAGGAAGGCGAATGGAATGTTGGCCTTCATTGCGAGAGGGATGGAGTACAAAAGCAGGGAGGTCCTGCTGCAACTGTACAGGGTATTGGTGAGGCCGCACCTGGAGTACTGCGTGCAGTTTTGGTCACCTTACTAAAGGAAAGATATACTAGCTTTGGAGGGGGTACAGAGACGATTCACTAGGCTGATTCCGGAGATGAGGGGGTTACCTTATGATGATAGATTGAGTAGACTGGGTCTTTACTCGTTGGAGTTCAGAAGGATGAGGGGTGATCTTATAGAAACATTTAAAATAAATCAAGATCGAGGCAGAGAGGTTGTTTCCACTGGTCGGGGAGACTAGAACTAGGGGGCACAGCCTCAAAATACGGGGGAGCCAACTTAAAACCGAGTTGAGAAGGAATTTCTTCTCCCAGAGGGTTGTGAATCTGTGGAATTCTCTGCCCAGGGAAGCAGTTGAGGCTAGCTCATTGAATGTATTCAAATCACAGATAAATAGATTTTTAACCAATAAGGGAATTTGGGGTTATGGGGAACGGGTGGGTAAGTGGAGCTGAGTCCATGGCCAGATCAGCCATGATCTTGTTGAATGGCGGAGCAGGCTCAAGGGGCTAGATGGCCTACTCCTGTTCCTAATTCTTATGTTCTTATATAACCTGGTTTTGAGCGTCCTTTTCATTAGCAGCTCTGCGGGTGGAACCCCTGTGAGCAAGTGTGGTCGGAATCTATTGGCCAACAGGAGGCGTGATAAGCAGCTTTGTAGGGAACCCCCTTGGATTCTGAGCATCCCCTGTTTGATTATCTGTACTGCTCATTCCGCCTGGCCGTTTGAGGCCGGCTTGAACGGTACCGTTCTGACATGGTTGATTCCATTGCCTGCCATGAAGTCCTGGAATTCAGTGCTTGTGAAACACGGGCCGTTGTCGCTGACCAAGACATCCGCTAGACCATGGGTGGCGAACATTGCCCGTAGACTTTTTACCGTGGCAGAGGATGTGCTTGAATTTAAAATGGCACACTCAATCCATTTGGAGTAGGCGTTGACGACAACCAAAAACATTTTTCCCATGAAAGGACCTGCGTAGTCTACATGGTTGTGTGACCAAGGCTTGGCGGGCCAGGACCAGGGGCTAAGGGGGCTTCCCTGGGTGTGTTGCCCAGCTGAGCACACGTGTTGCACCTGCGAACACAAAGTTCCAGGTCTGCATCTATCCCTGGCCTGCAAAAGTGTGACCTGACAATTGCTTTCATCATGACAATGCCCGGGTGCTCATTGTGAAGTTCTCTGATAAACACCTCTCTGCCCCTCTGGGGCATGACTACTCGGTTTCCCCACAGTAGGCAATCGGCCTAAATCGAGAGTTCATCCTTGCGCCTATGAAACGGTTTAAATTCCTCAGGGCATGCCCCGAACGTGGCTGCCCAGTCCCCATTCAGGACACATTTCTTAACTAAAGACAGTAGCGGGTCTTTATTTGTCCAGACTTTAATCTGACAGGCTGTCACAGGTGAGCCTTCGCTTTCGAAAGCTTCAACAGCCATGACCATCTCAGCATCATGCTCAGTTGCCCCCTCAGTGGTGGCTAGTGGGAGCCTGCTGAGTGCATCGGCGCAGTTTTTAGTGCCCAGTCTGTGCCGAATTGTGTAGTCATAGGCAGCTAACGTGAGTGCCCACCTCTGTATGCGGGCCGATGCATTCACATTTATGGCCTTGTTGTCGGCCAAAAGGGACGTTAGGGGTTTGTGATCTGTCTCCAGCTCAAATTTCCTGCCAAACAGGTACTGGTGCATTTTTTTTACTGCATATACACATGCTAGCACTTCCTTTTCTACCATCCTGTAGCCCCTTTCTGCCTGGGACAGACTTCTGGAGGCATAAGCTACCGACTGTAACTGACCCTTGGCATTCACATGCTGCAACACACACCCGACCCCATAGGACGACGCATCGCATGTTAGAACAAGTTTCTTACACGGGTCATATAGCGTTAACAGTTTGTTGGAGCATAACAAGTTGCGTGCTCTATTAAAATCCCTTTCCTGGCTGTCCCCCCAATCGCACGTGTAGCGGGTCTAACAGCGTGCTCAATTTGGGAAGAAAGTTACCAAAATAGTTCAGGAGTCCCAGGAATGAACGCAGCTCCGTCGTGTTACGGGGTCTGGGTGCTCTCTGGATCGCTTCTGTTTTGGATGCAGTAGGGCTGATCCCGTCTGCTGCTACCCTCATCCCCAGGAATTCTACCTCTGGAGATAAGAAGTCGCACTTCGCCTTTTTCAGTCGCAGCCCTACCCGGTCCAGTCTGCGTAGCACCTCCTCCAGGTTGTGGAGGTGTTCTTCAGTATCTCAACCCGTGATGAGGATGTCGTCTTGAAAAACCACCGTCCTTGGAATCGACTTGAGGAGGCTTTTCATATTTCGCTGAAAGATCGCGGCGGCCGAACGAATCCCGAACGGACATCTGTTGTACTCAAACAACCCCTTGTGTGTCGTGATACTGGTCAGCTTCTTCGACTCACTCGCCAGCTCCTGGGTCATGTAAGCTGAGGTCAGGTCCAATTTTGAAAAAAGTTTTCCACTGGATAGCGTCGCAAAGAGGTCCTCCGCTCTCGGTAGCGGGTACTGGTCTTGGAGTGACACCTGATTGATGGTGGCCTTGTAATCGCCACATATCCTGACCGACCCATCCGCCTTGAGCACCGGAACGATCAGGCTCGCCCAGTCACTGAATTCGACTGGCGAGATGATGCCTTCCCTCAGCAGGCGGTCCAATTCGCATTCTATCTTTTCCCGCATCGCGTATGGCACCGCTCTGGCCTTGTGGTGTACTGGACAGGCGTCCGGGTTTATGTGAATCCCTACCTTGGCCCCCATGAAAGTGCCGATGCCGGGTTGAAATAATGAGTCAAATTTGTCCAGGACCTGTGAGCATGATACTCGCTCCACAGAAGAAATTGCATTGACATCGCCCCATTTCCAGTTCATGACAGCAAGCCAACTCCTCCCCAGTAGTGCGGGACCGTCCCCCGGGACAATCCAGAGTGGCAACCTGTTCTCCGAATCTTTGTGGGTCACGACTACCTTGGTGCTGCCTAGCACCGGAATGATCTCCTTTGTATATGTCCGTAACTGTGCCCGTAACTGTGCATAAATCGGCAATAATTTTGGCCTCCTGGCCTTGGACACCCACAACCTTTCAAACTGTTTGATACCCATCAGGGACTGGCTGGCCCCCGCGTCTAGCTCCATTAACACTGGGATGCCATTGAGGAGCACTTTCATCATTATCGGTGGCGTCCTGGTATATGAACTGTACATGTACTCCACATGAACTCGCTGAACTTCAGCTTCCAGCGATTTCCCCCAGTATTCGTCTGGCCTCGTAGGGCTTACATCGGGCCCGTCCTCCTCATACATCTACCTGGCTGCAGGCTTCCTGCACATACGCACCAAGTGACCGCTGACGTTACAGTTTCTGCAGGTATATTGCTGATACCTGCAAGCTCTGGCTGGGTGTTTGCCTCTCCACCTCCAGCATGAGCTGGAGGCCCCATTGTTGGAAATAAAAGGTCCATTACCAGTCGATCATCTCTGACTGTCTCTGTAACTGTCCTTAAGCGTATCATTAACAGGTGTTGATGGCCCCATTACTGGCCGCATTGTCCATTGCGATGGCATGAATCGCCGTTCAGCTAGCCATTGTCTCTGTTGAATTCCCCCTTTGGGTTTGACTATATGCTGGGGCATGTCCGATTGTCCTTGTCTGCCTGGAGAACTGTGTGCCGCGTTAACAATGCTGACTCCCTGATCAATTGCCGCATTTGAGCCAAGATTTTTGTCATACATCATTCTGGTCTCTTCCTCCCCTGAGATAAATGTCTGGGCTATCAGAGCCGCCGCTTCCAAGGTCAAGTCTTTGGTCTCAATCAGTTTCCTGAAAACCCCAGCGTGCCCGATGTCCTCAATAAAAAAGTCTCGCAGCATCTCCACTCTGCATGCATCTGTGAACTTACATAGGCTCGCCAGTTGCCGGAGATATGCCACGAAGTCAGGAACGCTTTGCCCTTCTCGCCGCCGGTGCGTGTAAAACCGGTGTCTCGCCATGTGCATGCTGCTTTCCGGTTTAAGGTGTTCCCCGATCAACTTACTGAGCTCTTCGAAACGTCTTGTCCGCCGGCTTCTCTGCCGCTAGAAGGTCCTTCATCAGGGAGTACGTTCTGGATCCACAAACTGTCAGGAGATGAGCCCTGCGTTTGTCGGCCGAATCCTGTCCCAACCATTCCTTAGTGACAAAACTTTCAATAAAGTAGTCTCTCAATAAAGTTGTCCCAATCATCACCAACACAGTACCTCTCTTCTGTGCTGCTAATGGCCTTGCTCAAATGGTTTAAATCCCAGTTTCTCGTCGCCAATGATATGTCCTTACTATAAATGCACACGAGGCCCATACTTGAGAGAAGGTCATTCTGTGACCAGTTACCTTTATTACCAAGACCTCAAGTGATAAAGGTGGGTGGAGCTTCCCCTTTTCTACCTGAAAGTCCAGGTTAGGATTGTCTCCCACAAGTTCACCCCCTTGTGGTCAATGTTCTCAAGCTGTACAACTTATGTCAGCTTATACATGGGTTACAATGATAGTTGAAAACATGACAGTATCTTCAGAGAGTTTCTCAGTCGCTGCCAAACTCTAACACATCCCCTCTCCTTTCACCCAACATGGGGGATACCGCCTTCAGCTCCTCAGGTTAAATTCTCTTTTCCATGCCAGGAACTTCAGCAGATAAATCCAGGCTGACTCTCCAGTGCAGTGCTGAGGGAGCCTGCACTGTCGAAGGGGCAGTACTGAGGGATCCTGCACTGTCGGAGGGGCAGTACTGAGGGAGCGCTGCACTGTCGGAGGGGCAGTACTGAGGGAGCACCGCACTGTCGAAGGGGCAGTACTGAGGGAGCCTGCACTGTCGAAGGGGCAGTACTGAGCGAGCGCTGCACTGTCGAAGGGGCAGTACTGAGGGAGTGCCGCACTGTCGAAGGGGCAGTACTGAGGGAGTGCCGCACTGTTGGAGGGGCAGTACTGAGGGAGCGCCGCACTGTCGGAGGGGCAGTACTGAGGGAGCGCTGCACTGTCGGAGGGGCAGTACTGAGCGAGCGCCGCACTGTCGGAGGGGCAGTACTGAGGGAGTGCTGCACTGTCGGAGGGGATGTACTGAGGGAGCACCGCACTGTCGAAGGGGCAGTACTGAGGGAGCCTGCACTGTCGGAGGGGCAGTACTGAGGGAGCCTGCACTGTCGGAGGGGCAGTACTGAGGGAGCGCTGCACTGTCGAAGGGGCAGTACTGAGGGAGCGCCGCACTGTCGGAGGGGCAGTACTGAGGGAGCGCCGCACTGTCGGAGAGGCAGTACTGACGGAGCGCCGCACTGTCGAAGGGGCAGTACTGAGGGAGCGCTGCACTGTCGAAGGGGCAGTACTGAGGGAGCGCCTCACTGTCGGAGGGGCAGTACTGAGGGAGTGCCGCACTGTCGGAGGGGCAGTACTGAGGGAGTGCCGCACTGTCGGAGGGGCAGTACTGAGGGAGCGCCGCACTGTCGGAGGGGCAGTACTGAGGGAGCGCTGCACTGTCGGAGGGGATTTACTGAGAGAGCGCCGCACTGTCGAAGGGGCAGTACTGAGTGAGCGCTTCACTGTCGGAGGGGCAGTACTGAGGGAGCGCCGCACTGTCGGAGAGGCAGTACTGACGGAGCGCCGCACTGTCGGAGGAGCAGTACTGAGGGAGCGCCGCATTGTCGGAGGGGCAGTACTGAGGGAGCGCCGCACTGTCGGCGGGGCAGTACTGAGGGAGCGCCGCACTGTCGGCGGGGCAGTCTTTCGGATGAGACGTTAAACTGAGGTCCAATCAGCCCTCTTGGGTGAGTGTAAAAGGTCCCGGGGCCACTATTGGAAGAAGAGCAGGAGAAGTTATCCCCGATGTCCTGGGGCCATATTTATCCTCAACCAACATCACTAAAACAGATGATCTGGGTCATTATCACATTGCTGTGTGTGGGAGCTTGCTGTGCGCAAATTGGTTGCCGGGTTTCCCACATTACAACAGTGACTACAAGAAGTACCTGACTGGCTGTAGAGTGCTTTGAGAAGTCCGCTGACGCTATAGAAATGCAAGGCTCTCTTTATTTGTTGGCTGCGTGCACTATGAGATGCCCTGAGAGTGTGAAAGCTTCCATACAAATGCCAGTTCTTCCAGGAGCATCAGCCTACAATTATGAGCTGAAATTCGAGCGCGGGGTTCAAACCAACTACCTTCCAATTGAGAGCTGACAGGGCGATCAAGTGATCCAAGTTAACAAACACTGGGGTGCAGTCAATGGAAACTGGGGCAGGAGTGTGTCATCATCATAGGCAGTTCCTCGAAGCGAGGGTGACTTGCTTCCATGCCGAAAAGGGATGAGTTCACAGGTGTTTCAATGAAGGACCTAATATTCTGGATCCAGAAGTAAATCTTGAAGGGGTGGAAGATGCCTGTGGGTGGATTTTTTTAACGTGAGGTGACCGTTGCACACCAGCCACCACACGGGCTTGACAGAGCGAGGTCTTGGTCCAGGGGCAAGGGTTAACCAGGACGACTGGAGACCAGCTCTGCTGCACGGACCTAGTGCACACACATATCGCACAGTGTGGGCTGGGCCCGTGCTGCCCCTAGGCCCTCGGCTCTTCTGGACCCCGAACTCACGCCTCTCCCGGGCCCCGATTTGTCTTATAACACTCCTGTGACGCACCCTGGGACGCCTTACTACACTAAAGGCACTATATAAATACAAGTTGTCCCTCCGCCAATCACAGCACAAACCCCGTGCCCGCTCACGGGGCAAAGATTGATGCTGTTAGCGGGGAGGGGAGTGTGTAGCGGACTGACGATTCTCTACCGCCTGTTTTGTGAACCCATCTGAATTTGAATTTCACCCGCGCTGTACTCCCAGTGATACCAACGAGCACACGCAAGTCCTGCAATTTTTCAGCAGTTTTTAAATGTTTGCCCGTCGCCAGGCAAACTCAAACAAGTCGAAAACCGGATTAAACTTTCCTGCATGAATCTCACTTTCGGAAGAACGTTGAAGCCCTTAGAGAAGGGGCAGAAACGATTGATGAGAATGTTTCCCGGGGATGAGGGACTTCAGTGACGTGGATAGACTGCAGAAGCTGGGGTTGTTCTTCTTGGAGCAGAGAAGGTTGAGAGGAGATTTGATCGAGGTGTTCATAAGAACATAAGAAATAGGAGCAGGAGTAGGCCATATGGCCCCTCGAGCCTGCTCCGCCATTTAATACGATCATGGCTGATCCGATCATGGACTCAGCTCCACTTCCCTGCCCGCCCCCTTATTCCCTTATCGCTTAAGAAACTGTCTATTTCTGTCTTAAATTTATTCAATGTCCCAGCCTCCACAGCTCTCTGAGGCAGCGAATTCCAAATGATCCATAATCACGAGGGGTCCGGACAGAGTAGATAGAAACTGTTCCCATTGGCGGAAAGGTCGAGAACCAGAGGACATGGATTTAAGGCGATTGGCAGAAGAACCAAAGGCGACATGAGGAAAAACCTTTTTCACGCAGCGAGTGGTTAGGATCTGGAATGCGCTGCCTGAGAGGGTGGTGGAGGCAGACTCAATCGTGGCTTTCAAAAGGGAGTTGGATAAGTATCTGAAGGAAACAAATGAAGGGCTACGGGGAAAGGGTGGGGGAGTGGGACTGGCTGAAGTGCTCCAGCAGAGAGCCGGCACGGACTCGACGGGCCGAATGGCCTCCTTCTGTGCTGTAACCGTTCTATGCTAAGATTCTAAGCTATGATCTAAGCCTCCAGAAAATCAGAGAGTGAATCGCGGGTGTTGGGAATGCTACGTTTTAAATACACATCGAGAAAGGTTCTGCCTTTCACCTGATCAAAGCCAACACACACTCAAATGGAAAGTAACTGAAACACAGATGTATAAATGTTCCTTCATGTTGCTTTTTCATAAAAATCCCCAAAGTGAAAGTGTTTCCACTCTGCACAGTGCTGTGTCAGCGGTGACTCAGTGGATAGCACTGCCATCTCTGAGTCAGGAGCTTGCGGGTTCGAGTCCCACTCCAGTGCCAGTACTGAGGGAGCGCCGCACTGTCGGAGGGGCAGTACTGAGGGAGTGCCGCACTGTCGGAGGGGCAGTACTGAGGGAGCGCCGCACTGTCGGAGGGGCAGTACTGAGGGAGCGCCGTACTGTCGGAGGGGCAGTACTGAGGGAGCGCCTCACTGTCGGAGGGCCAGTACTGAGGGAGCGCCTCACTGTCGGAGGGGCAGTACTGAGGGAGCGCCTCACTGTCGGAGGGGCAGTACTGAGGGAGCGCCGCACTGTCGGAGGGGCAGTACTGAGGGAGCGCCGCACTGTCGGAGGGGCGGTACTGAGGGAGCGCCGCACTGTCGGAGGGGCAGTACTGAGGGAGCGCCGCACTGTCGGAGGGGCAGTACTGAGGGAGTGCCGCACTGTCGGAGGGGCAGTACTGAGAGAGCGCCGCACTGTCGGAGGGGCAGTACTGAGGGAGTGCCGCACTGTCGGAGGGGCAGTACTGAGGGAGCGCCGCACTGTCGGAGGGGCAGTACTGAGGGAGCGCCGCACTGTCGGAGGGGCAGTACTGAGGGAGCGCCGCACTGTCGGAGGGGCTGTACTGAGGGATGCCGCACTGTCGGAGGGGCAGTACTGAGGGAGCGCCGCACTGTCGGAGGGGCGGTACTAAGGGAGCGCCGCACTGTCGGAGGAGCGGTACTAAGGGAGCGCCGCACTGTCGGAGGTGCCGCCTTTCAGATGAGACGTTAAACCGAGGTTCCGTCTGCCCTCTCAGGTGGGCGTAAAGCAGCCCATGGCCACTATTTGAAAAAGAGCAGGGGGGGTTCTGTGTCTTGGATGGCATTCCTCAATGAACACCATCAAAGCTCGATGAAATGGTTGTTCATGCTATTGCTGTTTATGGGAATGATGCGTCCCTTCCCCATGCCCTTGAAGCATGCTGCAACCGTAGCCAGTTCCCTCACATTCATCATCATCAGAGGCGATCCCTCGAACAAGGATGACTCGCTTCCACACCAAAAGAGATGAGTTCACAGATGTTTCAATGAAGGACCGATAGTGCAGTCCTGTTCTCCAATTGAAGTCGTGGAAGATGCCTGTGCGTGGATTGTTTTAACCTGTGGTGGCCGCATCAGCCACCACACGGGCTTGACAGAGATAGGCCTTTATCCAGGGGCAAGGGTTGACCAGGACGACTGGAGACCAGCTCTGCTGTATGGACCTCGTGCGCGCACATATCGCACAGTGTGGGCTGGGCCCGTGCTGCCCCTGGGCCCTCGCCTCTTCTGGCCCCCTTACACTCATGTGCCACACCTCCGCCACGATCTCTCGCCCGTCCTCCGCCACGAACATTCGCACCACCGTCACGACCTCTCGCCGCTCCTCTGTCGCAAACATTCGTCGCAATCTCCGCCACGATCTCTCGCCTCTCCTCCGCCACGAACATTCGCACTACCGTCACGACCTCTCGCCGCTCCTCTGTCGCAAACATTCGTCGCAACTCCGCCACGAGCTCTCGCCCCTCCTCTGCCACAAAATATTCGCCCCCAACCAACGTGTTCCTCGAAGGTGCGCGGTCGCGCGGGAAATGTCCCGCACAGGCGATTCTCCATTTTAAGTCCCGTGCATGGGCGGAAATTTAAAGGGACTGCACACTAAAAGAAACAATGTGTGCCTCACATCATGCTGCAATTGACTGCCACCAAAGGAACTAGAGGGAACGACAATGCTAGGCATCAGGCCAAAGATCAACAGCAGTCTCTAGAATGACTCCACATTGTGAAGCCACAACGCAAAGTTCTGCGAATACCGTCCACGAAAAAAAATATTGCATTTCTATAGCGCCTTTCACAACCACCAAACATCCCAAAGCGCTTCACAGCGAATGAAGTACTTTTTGAAGTATGGGCACTGTAGGAAATGCAGCAGCCAATTTGCGCACAGCAAGCTCCCTCAAACAGCAATGTGATAATGACCCACTGTTTTAGTGTTGTTGATTGAGGGATAAATATTGGCCCCAGGAGAAGTCCCCCTGCTCTTCTTTGAAATAGTGCCATGGGATCTTCAATGTCCACCTGAGAGGTTTAATGTCTCATCTGAAAGACAGTATCTCCGGCGCTCCCTCAGTACTGCCCGTCCGACAGTGCGGCGCTCCCTCAGTACTGCCCCTCCGACAGTGCAGCCCTTCCGCAGTACTGCCTCTCTGACAGTGCGGCGCTCCCTCAGTACTGCCCCTCCGACAGTGCGGCGCTCCCTCAGTACTGCATCTCTGACAGTGCGGCGCTCCCTCAGTACTGCCCCTCCGACAGTGCGGCGCTCCCTCAGTACTGCCCCTCCGACAGTGCGGCGCTCCCTCAGTACTGCCCCTCCGACAGTGCGACGCTCCCTCAGTACTGCCCCTCTGATAGTGCGGCGCTCCCTCAGTACTGCCCCTCCGACAGTGCAGTGCTCCCTCTGCACTGCCCCTCCGACTGCAGCCCTCCCTCAGTACTGCCTCTCTGACAGTGCGGCGCTCCCTCAGTACTGCCCCTCCGACAGTGCGGCGCTCCCTCAGTACTGCATCTCTGACAGTGCGGCGCTCCCTCAGTACTGCCCCTCCGACAGTGCGGCACTCCCTCAGTACTGCCCCTCCGACAGTGCGGCGCTCCCTCAGTACTGCCCCTCCGACAGTGCGGCACTCCCTCAGTACTGCCCCTCTGATAGTGCGGCGCTCCCTCAGTACTGCCCCTCCGACAGTGCAGCGCTCCCTCTGCACTGCCCCTCCGACTGCAGCCCTCCCTCAGTACTGCCTCTCTGACAGTGCGGGGCTCCCTCAGTACTGTCCCTCCGACAGTGCTGGGCTCCCTCAGTACTGCCCCTCCGACAGTGCGGCGCTCCCTCAGTACTGCCCTTCCGACAGTGCGGCGCTCCCTCTGCACTGCCCCTCCGACAGTGCTCCTTCAACACTGCATAGAATGTCAGCCTAGATCTTAGTGCTTAAGTCTCTGGAGTGGGTTTCAAACCCACAACCTTCTGACTCAGGCGAGAGACTGCGCTATCCACTGAGCCACTGCTGACACTCCAGTTTAATTGGTCTTCCATGAAATATATTAATCTATTGTGGTTTGAAAACTGATCAAAAAATACCAGCCTTGAAATCCTTTCCAAAAAAACATCCACAGAGTCTTATAATGAACTCTTAGCCGTTATTTAAAATACTCATTTATTTTTATTCTCTTCCCCTTATAAAACAGAGCATTCCTTCGTTGCACAATCACGAATCTAACCACATTGAACATTAAATGAATCGCTGCTCCACTAGACTCGGGCAGTCTCTACTGCAATTACCATCTTAACATTGAGTCCTAATGTACCCCTGAGTGAGGGTTTGAGGGAGACACTGTTTTGGAAGAAGTATGCTGCCTATGCCCCTGGTCAAAACTCATCCAAAACTCTGCTATCCGTGTCCTAAATCGTACCAAGTCATGTTCACTCTGTGCACGCCAACCAACATTGCCTCCTGGTCCACCAAAGACTTGATTTGAAAACTGTCATCCTCGTGTTCAAATCCCTGCATGGCCTCGTCCCTCCCTATCCCTGTAAACTCTTCCAGCCCTCCGGGAACTCTGCGCTCCTCCAACTCTGGCCTCTTGTGCAACCCGACTTCATCATTTCACCATTGGTGGCCGTGCCTTCAGCTGCCTGGGCCCCAAGCTCTAGAACTCCCTCCCTAAACCTCTCCGCCTCTCTCTCTTCTCCTTTAAGATGCTCCTGAAAACCGACCTCTTTGACCAAGCTTTTGGTCACCTGTCCCAGTATCTCCTTATGCGGCTCAGTGTCAATTTTTGTTTGATAACATAAGAAATAGGAGCAGGGGTTGGCCATTCGGCCCCTCGAGCCTGCTCCACCATTCAATATGATCATGGCTAATCTGATCATGGACTCAGCTCCACTTCCCTGCCCGCCCCCTTATTCCCTTATCGGTTAAGAAACTGTCTATCTCTGTCTTAAACTTATTCAATGTCCCAGCTTCCACAGCTCTCTGAGGCAGTGAATTACACAGATTTACAACCCTCTGAGAGAAGAAATTTCTCCTCATCTCAGTTTTAAATGGGCGGCCCCTTATTCTCAGATCATGCCCCCTAGTTCTAGTCTCCTCCATCAGTGGAAACATCCTCTCTGCATCCACCTTGTCGAGCCCCCCTCATAATCTTATACGTTTCGATAAGATCACCTCTCATTCTTCTGAATTTCAATGTGTATAGGCCCAACCTACTCAACCTTTCCTCATAAGTCAACCCAACCCCCTCATCTCCGGAATCAACCGAGTGAACCTTTTCTGAATTGCCTCCAAAACAAGTATACTCTTTCGTGACTATGGAAACCAAAACTGTACACGGCATTCCAGGTGCTCCTGTGAAGCGCCCTGGGACAATTTTACTACATGAAAGGTGCTATATAAATGCAAGTTGTCGTTGGTGTAGACTAAAATTGATTAGCCATTCTGTGAGTTTTCCTGTCAGAAATCGGCTATCAGGCCAGGATTGAGTTGTGGGGATCTGAGAAGTGGAATCTGTCATGTATTTCACCATCTTGCAATGACTATAAGTATGTAACTGTAACTCATGCGTACTGTACCTGTACCCTTGTAATGCACACCCTGACCACAGGGAGTGAGCTCCTCACCTGGGCTTCCAGGTATAGAAGGGGAGGTCCCACCCAGGATCAGCACTCTTCAGTCCTGGAAATAAAGTGAAGGTCACAGAGTGACCGTGTCTGATATATCCATGCCTCGTGTGAGTTTGTAACAAGGTGCAGAGACACGATAGAATCCACGATGGGATAGATCACCCATGCCTTGTGGAAGGACCAGGCCCAATAGGGCACATATCCTTCCTGCTTCCACGTTGAATGTTCTTTGACTGTGGTCAGTTTTTACATGACCGGCTGGTGCTGGCTACTGCAAGCCTCAATCATAATGGGGTCACAGCTACTGTGGCTTCCTGCACAGATGGGGTTACCTTGAAGGACAGCAAGTGCTAGCTGCAGGCACTTCCTGTAATGGAATTGGTGCAAAACTCTCCAATAGCTAAGGTGGCATTGAAATAGCTTGTTGTCCAGGTGTCCAGGTAAGAATAGGAGCAGGAATAGGCCATTTGGCCCCTGGAGCCTGCTCCGCCATTCAATAAGATCATGCTGATCTTCCACTTCAACTCAACTTGCCTGCACTATCCTAATAGCCCTCGATTCCCTTAAAGTCCCTGATTCACGAAACTCGTTCATAAATAAACCTAACTTTTAATATCTCGTGTTTTAGAGGTGCAGACAGGTTGCCTGTGTGTGCTCCTTTGCATTTCCATTCTGCAGGCAATGGTGTAAAACTGTTGTAATTGCTGAACTGTTTGGAAACTTTGCTGTAGAGGTGGATTGGGAGTGGCGGGCCACACGAATGGGTGGGAGATCAGGTGGTGGGCATCTCGGGGCCGTGTCTGAATGCGCTTCAATAGTGTGACGTCACATCTGCAGTAATTATGGGCACATTCGTTTTGCATTTGTAGTGCATATGTACAACTGTTAAAATACAGGCTGCTAAAAATGTTTTCCACGCTACGCTGAACATCCTGGGAGTGTTTGATGGGACAGTGTAGAGGGAGCTTTACTCTGTATCTAACCCCGTGCTGTACCTGCCCTGGGAGTGTTTGATGGGACAGTGTAGAGGGAGAGTTACTCTGTATCTAACCCCGTGCTGTACCTGCCCTGGGAGTGTTTGATGGGACAGTGTAGAGGGAGCTTTACTCTGTATTTAACCCCGTGCTGTACCTGCCCTGGGAGTGTTTGATGGGACAGTGTAGAGGGAGCTTTACTCTGTATCTAACCCGTGCTGTACCTACCCTAGGAGTGTTTGATGGGGACAGTGTAGAGGGAGCTTTACTCTGTATCTAACCCCGTGCTGTACCTGCCCTGGGAGTGTTTGATGGGACAGTGTAGATGGAGCTTTACTCTGTATCTAACCCCCTGTACCTGCCCTGGGAGTGTTTGATGGGACAGTGTAGAGGGAGCTTTACTCTGTATCTAACCCGTGCTGTACCTACCCTGGGAGTGTTTGATGGGGACAGTGTAGAGGGAGCTTTACTCTGTATCTAACCCCGTGCTGTACCTGCCCTGGGAGTGTTTGATGGGACAGTGTAGAGGGAGCTTTACTCTGTATCTAACCCCGTGCTGTACCTGCCCTGAGAGTGTTTGATGGGACAGTGTAGAGGAGCTTTACTCTGTATCTAACCCCGTGCTGTACCTGCCCTGGGAGTGTTTGATGGGACAGTGTAGAGGAGCTTTACTCTGTATCTAACCCCCTGTACCTGCCCTGGGAGTGTTTGATGGGACAGTGTAGAGGAGCTTTACTCTGTATCTAACGCTGTGCTCTATCCAAGTCAGGATAGTATGTGACTTGGAGGGGAGCGTGGAGGTGGTGGTGTTCCCATGCGCCTGATGACAGATACCGACGACTGAATACTGCAGAATCTCTAGTGGAGTATAGAAAGTCCAGGGGTGAAAGTAAAAAAGATATTAGGAAAGCAAAGAGAGGGCATGAAAAATTCTTGGCAAGCAAAATCAAGGAAAACCCAAATATGTTTTGTAAATATATTAAGAGCAAGAGGATAACTAAAGAAAGGTTAGGTCCGATTGGAGACCATGAAAGTAACTTGTCTGTGGAGGCGGAAGATGTGGGTATGGTTCTTAATGAATACGTTGTATCTGTTTTCACAAGAGAGTGGTGATGCAGACACTACTATTGAGAAGTGTGAAATATTAGATGAAATAAACATAGAGAGAGAGGAGGTATTAAGAGGTTTAGCAGCTTTCAAAGTGCATAAGTCCCCAGGCCCGGATGAAATGTATCCCAGGCTGTTAAGTGAAGCAAAAGAGGAAATAGCAGAGGCTTTGACGATCATTTTCCAATCCGCTCTGGCTTCAGGTGTGGTGCCAGAGGACTGGAGGACTGCTAATGTGGTACCTTTGTTGACGTTGTGGGCTCAATCATCGGCCTCATCAGTGCTGTTTCAGACAGTATGTTTGTAGAGGCCATGCGTAAATGGGGCACCTTCAGCGGATGTGTCCGCAGCTCAGCAAGCGTGCTGCGACACACCACGTGGATGATGATGACCGATCCGGAGCGGATCCCGCAATGCAACCCAAGATACCCGAGGAGGAAGTGTATAGTGTACATTCGTTCCTGACAAAGAGCCAACCAATAATGATTGAAGTAAAACTGAACGCCGTTGCCAGTATCCATGGAATTAGACACGGGTGCAAGTCAGTCAATTATGGGCCAGAGGACTTTCGAAAAGCTGTGGGACACCAAGGCCGTGAAACCCAAGCTGAGTCCAGTAAATGCAAAATTGCGTACCTGCACCAAAGAGCTGATACCAGTGATTGGCAGTGCAGCAATCAAGGTGTTGTACGATGGGGCGGTTCATGATCTATCACTGTGGATTGTTCCAGGCAATGGTTCAGCGCTGCTCGGCAGGAGTTGGCTCGAAAAAGTAAAGTGGAACTGGAACAATATTAAAGCTTTGTCATCGGTGGATGACACTTCGTGTGCTCAAGTGCTGAGCAAATTTCCCTCGCTGTTTGAACCGGGCATCGGCAACTTCACGGAAGCCAAGGTGCAGATCCACCTGGACTCCAATGCAAGACCCGTCCATCATTCGGAATAAGGTGGACGAATTAACTGCGCAGATAGCAGTTAACGAGTATGATGTCATTGGCATCACAGAGGCATGGCTCCAGGGTGACCAAGGCTGGGAACTTAACATCCAAGGATATTCAGCATTTGGGAAGGATAGACAGAAAGGAAAAGGAGGCGGGGTGGCGTTGTTGATTAAAGAGGAAATTAATGCAATAGTAAGGAGGGACATTAGCCTGGATGATGTGGAATCGGTATGGGTGGAGCTGCGGAATTCCAAAGGGCAGAAAACACTAGTGGGAGTTGTGTACAGACCACCAAACAGTAGTAGTGAGGTTGGGGACAGCATCAAACAAGAAATAAGGGAGGTGTGCAATAAAGGTACAACAGTTACCATGGGCGACTTTAATCTACATATTGATTGGGCTAACCAAACTGGTAGCAATGCGGTGGAGGAGGGTTTTCTGGAGTGTATTAGGGATGGTTTTCTAGACCAATATGTTGAGGAACCAACCAGAGAGCTGGCCATCCTAGACTAGGTGATGTGTAATGAGAAGGGACTAATTAGTAATCTTGCTTTGTGAGGCCCCTTGGGGAAGAGTGACCATAACATGGTAGAATTCTTTATTAAGATGGAGAGTGACACAGTTAATTCAGAAACTAGGGTCCTGAACTTAAGGAAAGGTAACTTTGATGGTATGAGGCGTGAATTGGCTAGAATAGACTGGCAAAGGATACTTAAAGGGTTGACCATGGATAAGCAATGGCAAACATTTAAAGATCACATGGATGAACTTCAGCAATTGTACATCCCTGTCTGGAGTAAAAAATAAAACTGGGAAGGTGGCTCAACCATGGCTAACAAGGGAAATTAAGGATAGTGTTAAAGCCAAGGAAGAGGCATATAAATTGGCTAGAAAAAGCAACAAACCTGAGGACTGAGAGAAATTTAGAATTCAACAGAAGAAGACAAAGGGTTTAATTAAGAGGGGGAAAATAGAGTATGAGAGGAAGCTTGCAGGGAACATAAAAACTGACTGCAAAAGCTTCTATAAATATGCGAAGAGAAAAACATTAGTGAAGACAAACGTAGGTCCCTTGCAGTCGGATTCAGATAAATTTATAATGGGGAACAAAGAAATGGCAGAACAATTGAACAAATACTTTGGTTCTGTCTTCACAAAGGAAGACACAAATAACCTTCCGATAGGGGACAGTAGGTCTAGTGAGAAGGAGGAATTGAAGGATATCCTTATTAGGCGGGAAATTGTGTTAGGGAAATTGATGGGATTGAAGGCCGATAAATCCTCGGGGCCTGATAGTCTGCATCCCAGAGTACTTAAGGAAGTAGCCCGAGAAATAGTGGATGCATTGGTGATCATTTTCCAACAGTCTATTGACTCTGGATCAGTTCCTATGGACTGGAGGGTAGCTAATGTAACACCACTTTTTAAAAAAGGAGGGAGAGAGAAAACGGGTAATTATAGACCGGTTAGCCTGACATCGGTAGTGGGGAAAATGTTGGAATCAATCATTAAGGATGAAATAGCAGCGCATTTGGAAAGCGGTGACAGGATTGGACCAAGTCAGCATGGATTTATGAAAGGGAAATCATGCGTGACGAATCTTCTGGAATTTTTTGAGGATGTAACTAGCAGAGTGGACAAGGGAGAACCAGTGGATGTGGTGTATTTGGACTTTCAAAAGGCATTTGACAAGGTCCCACACAAGAGATTGGTGTGCAAAATCAAAGCACATGGTATTGGGGGTAATGTACTGACGTGGATAGAGAACTGGTTGGCAGACAGGAAGCAGAGAGTCGGGATAAACGGGTCCTTTTCAGAATGGCAGGCAGTGACTAGTGGAGTGCCGCAGAGCTCAGTGCTGGGACCCTAGCTCTTTACAATATACATTAACGATTTAGATGAAGGAATTGAGTGTAATATCTCCAAGTTTGCGGATGACACTAAACTGGGTGGCGTTGTTAGCTGTGAGGAGGATGCTAAGAGGCTGCAGGGTGACTTGGACAGGTTAGGTGAGTGGACAAATGCATGGCAGATGCAGTATAATGTGGATAAATGTGAGGTTATCCATTTTGGGGGCAAAAACACAAAGGCAGAATATTATCTGGATGGCGGCAGATTAGGAAAAGGGGAGGTGCAATGAGACCTGGGTGTCATGGTTCATCAGTCATTGAAAGTTGGCATGCAGGTACAGCAGGCGGTGAAGAAGGCAAATGGTATGTTGGCCTTCATAGCTCGGGGATTTGAGTATAGGAGCAGGGAAGTCTTACTGCAGTTGTACAGGGCCTTGGTGAGGCCTCACCTGGAATATTGTGTACAGTTTTGGTCTCCTAATCTGAGGAAGGACATTCTTGCTATTGAGGGAGTGCAGCGAAGGTTCACCAAACTTATTCCCGGGATGGCTGGACTGTCATATGAGGAGAGACTGGATCAACTGGGCCTTTATTCACTGGAGTTTAGAAGGATGAGAGGGGATCTCATAGAAACGTATAAGATTCTGATAGATCTGGACAGGTTAGATGCGGGAAGAATGTTCCCGATGTTGGGGAAGTCCAGAACCAGGGGACATAGTCTTAGGATAAGGGGTAGGCCATTTAGGATTGAGATGAGGAGAAACTTCTTCACTCAGAGAGTTGTTAACCTGTGGAATTCCCTGCCGCAGAGAGTTGTTGATGCCAGTTCATTGGATATATTCAAGAAGGAGTTAGATATGGCCCTTACGGCCAAGGGGATCAAGAGTTCTGGAGAAAAAGCAGGAAAGGTGTACTCAGGGAATGATCAGCCATGATCTTACTGAATGGCGGTGCAGGCTCGAAGGGCCGAATGGCCTACTCCTGCATCTATTTTCTATGTTTCTATCACAAAGCCCGGGCGGTCCTGCACATGACGAGGAAGAAGGTCGAAATTGAACTGGACAGACTCCAATGTGAAGGGATCATTTCACCAGTCGAATTTAACAAATGGGCTAGTCCCATTGTTCCTGTACTGAAGAGTGATGGCACTGCCAGGATTTGTGGAGACTACAAGGTTACGATCAACCGAGTTTCGAAACAGGATCAGTAGCCGTTACCAAAGACCGATGACCTGTTTGCAACGCTAGCCGGGAGAAAGTCATTCACCAAATTGGATCGGACATCAGCCTATATGACATAGGAGCTTGTCGAATCATCGAAGAAACTTATGTGCATCAATACGCATAAAGGGCTGTTCATTTACAACAGGTCTCCTTTCGGAATTCGCTCGGCTACAGCCATATTTCAGAGAAACATGGAGAGTTTACTGAAGTCCGTCCCTAGAACCGTGGTGTTCCAAGACGACATTCTGGTCACAGGTCATGACACTGCCGAACACCTGCACAACCTGGAAAAGGTTCTACGCCATCCGGACAAATTGGGGCTCAGACTGAAAGGTTCAAAGTGCGTCTTTATGATGTTGGAAGTCGAATTCCTGGGAAGGAAGATTGCGGACTCGAAAACAGAGGCCATCAAAAATGCACCCAGACCCCAGAATGTGACGGAGTTGCGTTCGTTCCTTGGTCTTCTCAACTACTTTGGTAATTTCTTACCTAAATTGAGCACATTATTAGAGCCACTGCACATGCTGCTCAGAAAAGGCGGCAACTGGGTTTGGGGTGTATCTCAGGACAGGGCCTTCGGGAAGGCTAGAAATCTGCTTTGTTCCAACAAATTGCTGGTACATTATGACCCGTGCAAGCGTTTAGTATTGGCCTGTGACGCTTCATCACATGGGGTTGGTTGCATGCTCCAACAACCCAATGAGTCGGGCAAAGTACAACCCATTGCGTACGTGTCGAGAAACATGTCTAAAGCCGAAAGAGTCTCCGGCATGGTAGAGAAAGAAGCTTTAGCCTGCATACATGGGGTTTAAAAGATGCATCAGTATCTGGTTGGACTTCGTTTCGAGCTTGAAACCGATCACAAGCCGCTCATATCTTTGTTTTCAGAGCATGGAAGTATCAGTACCAACATGTCGTTCCGCATCCAGAGGTGGGCGCTGACATTATCTGCCTATGATTATGTCATTTGCCATAGACCTGGCACCAAGAATTGTGCCGATGCATTGAGCGGTTTACCGTTGCCCACGCTGGAGGCAGAAACGCCACAGCCCGCAGACTTACTGTTGGTCATGGATGCCTTTGAGAGTGAAGGGTCGCCTGTCACTGCTCAACAAGTTAGGGCCTGGACCAGCCAAGATCCGATCTTATCGGTTGTAAAACATTGTGTCCTTAGTGGTGATTGGTCGGCCATTCCCAGGGAAGTGTGTGATGAGACCAAACCTTACAACCGTTGCAAAAATGAACTATTCATTCAATCTGATTGTTTGCTATGGGGTAATTGTGTTGTTTTGCCCAAGAAAGGCAGGGAGAGATTTGTGCGGGATTTACACAGCACCCATTCCGGTATTGTGATGATGAAGGCCATTGCCAGGTCTCACGTTAGGTGGCCTGGCATTGACTCTGATTTGGAGTCATGTGTGCATCAGTACAACACTTGCATGCAGTTAAGCAATGCACCAGCGGAATCTCTGCAAGTCTGTGGTCGTGGCCATCCAAACCATGGTCAAGGATCCACATCGACTATGCGGGTCCTTTCTTGGGCAAAATGTTTTTGGTGGTGGTGGATGCATATTCCAAATGGATAGAATGTTTATCATGTCATCCAGCTCATCCACAGCCACCATTGAGAGCCTTCATGCCATGTTCGCCACTCATGGTCTGCCAGACATCGTTGTGAGTTTCAAGAGTTTATGAGACTCAATGGTATCAAGCACGTAAGGTCAGCACCATTCAACCCCGCGTCCAATCGTCAAGCGGAGCGGGCTGTCCAAACCAGAGCAGAGCCTGAAACGCGTAACTCATGGTTCTTTGCAGACTCGCTTGTCACACATACTGCTTAGTTACAGGACGAGACCCCACACGCTTACCGGGGTCCACCCTGCTGAACTGTTGATGAAGAGAGGTCTCAAGACCAGGCTCTCGCTTGTCCACCCTGATCTTAATGATCACATCGAAAACAGACGTCAACATCAGCAATGGTATCATGATCGCACTGCCGTGTCACGTGACATCTCTATTAATGATCCTGTATATGTGCTAAATTATGGTCAAGGCCCCAAGTGGGTCACTGGCACTGTTACGGCCAAGGAGGGTAACAGTGCCAGTCAGGCTCACTAATGGGCAAACATGCAGGAGGCACATTGATCAGGCGAAATTGCGGCACACAGACAGCTTGAAGAAGACACCAACAATGACCAACCGATTCATATTCAGCCATCAGAAGACCATACTGTTGTCAATGAATCTGGACCTTCAATCCCTGACATGGACACTGCCACTCCCATTGGATCAGCTACCCAGCCTCAAGTCATGAATGACTCTGAGAGCTCACCCAGATCTGGAATTGAACTGAGACGATCAACTATGGAGCGGAAAGCCCCGGACCGTCTCAATTTGTAAATAGGACTGATACCAAGATCTTGGGGGGGAATTATGTAATGTATGTGTGCCTGGGTTTACCTGCCACCAGAGGGAGGGACACACGTGCAGCCCTTGTATATAAAGAAAGCCTCCATGTTTAATCCTGACTTTGAGAGCTAATAGAGTCAGGTCGCACCTGATTGAGTTCACGGTACTAAGCCTATTGAGTTATTGCATACGCAACAGATTGGCCTGTAATTACTCGGTCTGTCAGCTTAACCTCAGTGGTGGGAACATTATTGGAAAAAATCCTGAAGGACAGGATAAATCTTCACTTAGAAAGACACGGATTAATCAAGGACAGTCAGCATGGATTTTTAAGGGAAGGTCGTGTCTGACTAACTTGATTGAATTTTTTGAGGAGGTAACCAGGAGAGTCGATGATGGCAAAGCGAATGATTTTAGCAAAGCTTTTGATAAGGTCCCACATGGCAGACTCGTCACAAAATTAAAAGCGTATGGGATCCAGGACAAAGTGGCAAGTTGGATCCAAAATTGGCTCAGAGACAGGAAGCAAAAGGAATGGTTGATGGGTGTTTTTGCGACAGGAAGAATGTTTCCAGTGGGGTTCTGCAGGGCTGAGTACTAGGGCCCTTGCTTTTTGTGGTATACATCAATGATCTACACTTGAATATAGGGGGTACGATTAAGAAGTTTGCAGATGATACTAAAATCAGCTGTGTGGTTGATAATGAAGATATCAATCACCTGGTCAGGTGGGTAGAACAGTGACAAATGGAATTTAATCCAGAGTAGTGTGAGGTAATGCATTTTGGGAGGACTAACAAGGAAAGGGAATTCACATTAAATGGTAGGACACTAAGAAGTGTAGAAGAACAAAGGGACCTTGGAGTGCAGGTCCACAGATCTCTAAAGGTAGCAGGCCAGGTAGATAAGGTGGTTAAGAAGGCATACGGAATGCTTGCCTTTATTAGCCAAGGCATAGAATGCAAGAGGAAGGGGGTTATGCTTGAACTGTGTAAAACATCATCATAGGCAGTTGCTCGGAATCGAGGAAGACCTGCTTCCACTCTTAAAATGGGTCCTTAGGTGGCTGAATAGTCCAATACGAGAGCCACAATCCCTGTCACAGGTGGGACAGACAGTCGTTGAGGGTAAGGGAGGGTGGGACAGGTTTGCCGCACGCTCCTTCTGCTGCCTGCGTTGCTTTCTGCATGCTCTCGGCAATGAGACTCGAGGTGCTCGGTGCCCTCCCAGATGCTCTTCCTCCACTTAGGGCAGTCTTTGGCCAGGGACTCCCAGGTGTCGGTGGGGATGTTGCACTTCATCAGGGAGACTTTGAGGGTGTCCTTGTAACATTTCCTCTGCCCACCTTTAGCTCGTTTGCCGTGAAGGAGTTCCGAGTAGAGCGCTTGCTTTGGGAGTCTCGTGTCTGGCATGAGGACAATGTGGCCTGCCCAGCGGAGCTGATCGAGTGTGGTCAGTGATTCAATGCTGGGGATGGTGGGTAACATTGGTTAGGCCACAGCTGGAGTACTGCGTGCAGTTCTAGTCATTGCGGAAGTGCATTCAGGAGGGCGCTGAGCACCTTGAGTCTCATCGCCGAGAAGCACGCAGAAACCAAGCGCAGGTAGAGGAAAGAGCGTGCGGCAAACCAGTCCCACTCACCCTTTCCCTCAACGACTGTCTGTCCCACCTGTGACAGGGACTGTGGCTCTTGTATTGGTTACAGGAAGGACGTGATTGCACTGGTGAGGGTACAGAGGAGATTTACGAGGATGTTGCCGGGAGTGGAGAATCTAAGCTATGAGGACAGATTAGATAAGCTGGATTTGTTTTCATTGGACCAGAGGCTGAGGGGAGACCACATTGAGGTGTATAAAATTATGAGGAGCCTATAGTGGATAGAAAGAGCCTATTTCCTTTAGCAGTGGAGTCAACAACCTGGGGGCATAAATTTAAAGTAATTGGTAGAAGGTTTAGAGAGAATTTGAGAGGAAATTTCTTCATGCAGAGGGTGGTGGGGGTCTGGATCTCACTGCCTGAAAGGGTGGTAGAGGCAGAAACCCTCACCACATTTAAAAAGTACTTGGACGTGCACCTGAAATGCCGTAGCCTGCAGGGTTACGGACCTAGAGCTGGAAAGTGGGATTAGGCTGGATAGCCTCTTGTTGGCCGACGCGGACACGATGGGCTGAAATGGCCTCCTTCCGTGCTGTAAACTTCTATGATTCTGCCCTTGTCCTTCTAGATAGTTGAGGTCGCGGGTTTGGGAGGTGCTGCTGAAGAAGACTTGGCGAGTTGTTGCAGTTCATCTTGTAGATGGTGCACACTGCAGCCACGGTGCACCGGTGGTGGAGGGAGTGAGTGTTGAAGGTGGTGGATTGGCTGCCAATCAAATGGGCTGCTTTGTCCTGGCTGATGTCGAGCTTCTCGAGTGTTGTTGGAGCTACAACTCATCCAGGCAATTGGAGAGTGTTCCATTACACTCCTGACTTATGCCTTGTAGATGGTGGAAAGGCTTTGGGGAGTCAGGAGGTGAGACACTCGCCGCAGAATACCCAGCCTCTGACCATCTCTTGTTGCTACAGTATTTATGTGGCTGGTCCAGTTAAGTTTCTGGTCAATGGTGACCAATGGATGTTGATGGTGAGGGATTCGGTGATGGTAATGCTGTTGAATGTCAAAGGAGAGGTGGGACTGAAGGCCGATGAATCCCCAGGGCCTGATAAGTCTACACCCCATAGTACTTAAGTGACCCTAGAAATAGTAGATGCATTGGTGGTCATTTTCCAAAATTCCATGGAATCTGGATCAGTACCAAGGATTGGAGGGTAGCTAATGTAACCCCACTTTTTAAAAAAGGAGGGAGAGAGAAAACAGGGAATTATAGACCGTTTTAGCTTGACATTGGTGGTGGGGAAAATGCTGGAATCAACAATTAAAGATGTAATAGCAGCGCATTTGGAAAGCACTGATAGGATCGATCCAAGTCAGCATGGATTTATGAAAGGGAAATCATGATTGACAAATCTTCCAGAATTTGTTGAGGATGTAACTAGTAGAGTGGATAAGGGAGAACCAGTGGATGTGGTGTATTTGAACTTTCAAAAGGCTTTTGACAAGGTCCCACACAAGAGATTAGTGTACAAAATTAAGGCACATGGTATTGGGGGTAATGTATTGACGTGGATAGAGAACTGGTTGGCAGACAGGAAGCAAAGTGTGGGAATAAGCTTGTCCTTTTCAGAATGGCAGGCAGTGACTAGTGGGGTGCCACAGGGCTCAGTGCTGGGACCCCAGCTATTTACAATATATATTAATGATTTAGATGAAGGAATTGAATGTAATATCTCCAAGTTTACAGATGACACAGCTGGGTGGCAGTGTGAGCTGTGAGGAAGATGCGAAGAGGCTGCAGGGTGACTTGGACAGGTTAGGTGAGTGGGCAAATGCATGGCAGATGCAGTATAATGTGGATAAATGTGAGGTTATCCACTTTGGTGGCAAAAACAGGAAGGCAGATTATTATCTGAATGGTGACAGATTAGTAAAAGGGGAGATGCAATGAAACCTGGGTGTCATGATACATCAGTCACTGAAGGTAGGCATGCAGATATAGCAGGCAGTAAAGAAAGCAAATGGCATGCTGGCCTTCATAGCGAGAGGATTTGAGTATAGGAGCAGGAAGGTCTTACTGCAGTTGTACAGGGCCTTGGTGAGGGCACACCGTGAATATTGTGTACAGTTTTGGTCTCCTAATCTGAGGAAGGACATTCTTGCTATTGAGGGAGTGCAGCGAAGGTTCACCAGATTGATTCCCGGGATGGCAGGACTGTCATATGAAGAAAGACTGGATCGACTAGGCTTATATTCACTGGAATTTATAAGAATGAGAGGGGATCTCATAGAAACATATAAAATTGTGAGGGAATTGGACAGGTTAGATGCAGAAAGAATGTTCCTGGGGAATGTTGGGGAAGTCCCGAACCAGGGTTCACATTCTAAGGGTAAGAGGTAAACCATTTAGGACCGAGATTAAGAGAAACTTCTTCACTCAGAGAATTGTGAACGTGTGGAATTCTCTACTGCAGAAAGTTGTTGAGGCCAGTTCGTTAGATATATTCAAAAGAAGGTTAGATGTGGCCCTTACGGCTAAAGGGATCAAGGGGTATGGAGAGAAAGCAGGAACATGGTACTAAAGTTGCAAAAATGTCGTCCAGGTCTTGCTGCATGTGGGCATGGACTGCTTCATTATCTGATGAGTTGCGAACGGCACTGAACACTGTGCAGTCATCAGCGAACATCCTCATCTCTAACCTTATGATGGAGGGAAGGTCATTGATGAAGCAGCTGTAGATGGTTGGACGCTGAGAAGATCCCAACCGATAGCTCAGTGGGCTATTTCAGGCCGGCACTACTGAGAATGGAATAAGCTGATGAGGAAATCGCTGTCTGGCATATTGAAATTTTCAGTGCGATTTCCACCCCCTTTATTCTGACTATTTCCTTTCTGTCTTGAGTGGTTTCCAGAATGAGGTGGTCCTTGCCATCACTCTGGTTTTGATATTTGATACCGTCAGACCATAAGTTGCACGATCAGCCTTCTTTGGGTAGAGGTGAAACTCATACTTGAAGTGGTTTGCTTTTGAAGTGGTGCGAGAGGAGGAACAATGAACGTCTTTCGCCCACACTGGCTCCCAGCCTACGCTTTAACCCTTGCAGAGGGTGTGGGCGGAAGGGGGCCTGGGGTGGGGGGCGGGGGGCTGAGCGCACCTGGCTTTCAATTACCACCAAGCACTGTGTTTCCTCTCGCACGGAGAGAAGGAGAGGCTTCAGGAGCGGGAGAAACTCTGCCACAAGCACCATCTCGGCATTGTTGTGCTCCTGTTTTGAGTAATAAACTTGCAGACTGAACAACTTATGCTGTTTCATTTGCTCTGCTTAGTGTAGTGTCAATTATTTTCTGTAGCCCTGTTTTGTGTAGCTGGTAACCTATCACTGGTGACAAGGTGTGATTCCAGTGTGACAAGTTAGTGCTCATTATAAATGTGAATTTTATTATATAAAAATATGGATAGAAAAAATGAAACACAGCTTGTTTTTTATTCGTTCACGGGATGAAGGCGTCTATGTCAAGGCCAGAATTTATTGCCCATTCTTAATTGCCCGAGGGAAGGTGTTGGTGATGGTTTGCTGGACCCATTTCAGAGGGCAGTTAAGAGTCAACCACTTTGCTGCGGCTCTGGAGTTACATATAGGCCCAGACCGGGAGATTTCCTTCTCTAAAAGACATTAGTGACCCAGATAGGTTTTTATGACAATCTGGTCGTTCCATGGACACCATTACAGATACTGGCTTTTTTTTCCATTCCAGATTTATTTAGTTAACTGAATTTAAATTCCCCAACTGCCGTGGTGGGATTTCAACTCGGGTCTCGGGATAAAAAGTCCAGTAACGTACCCAATATGCAACCATAGCACGACTGTGTGTGTGTCATAAAAACATAAGAAATAGGAGCAGGGGTAGGCCATAGGGCCCCTCGAGCCTGCTCCGCCAGTTAATATGATCATGGCTGGTCTGATCATGGACTCAGGTCCACTTTCCTGACTGCTCCCCATAACCCCTTATTCCTTTATTGGTCAAAAATCTGTCGATCTCGGTCTTAAATAATGCTTCGAGGGAGCGTTATCAAACAAAATTTGATGACACCGAAGCACATAATAGTTATTAGGAAAGGTGACCAAAGGTTTGGTCAATATGGTTGGCGTTGAGGAGTGTCTTAAAGGAGTGTTGAATATTGTCCGTGGGATCTTTTATGTCCACCTGAGAGAGCAGACGGGCCCTCGGTTTAACGTCTCGTCTGAAAGACGACACCTCCGCCAGTGCAGCGCTCCCTCAGCACTGCCCCTCCAACAGTGCAGTGTGGCGCTTCCTCAATACTGCCTCTCCGAAAGTGCAGCACTCCCTCGGTACTGCCCCTCCGACAGTGCGCCGCTCTCTCAGTATTGCGCCTCCGACAGTGCAGCGCTCCCTCGGTACTGCCCCTCCGACAGTGCGGCGCTCCCTCAGTACTGCCCCTCCAACAGTGTGGCGCTCCCTCTGTAATGCCCCTCCGACAGTGCAGTGTGGCGCTTCCTCAATACTGCCTCTCCGAAAGTGCAGCGCTCCCTCGGTACTGCCCCTCCGACAGTGCAGCGCTCCCTCAGAACTGCCCCTCTGACAATGCAGCGCTCCCTCAGTACTGCCCCTCCGACAGTGCAGTGCTCCCTCAGTACCGCCCCTCTGACAGTGCAGTGCCACATTCCCTCAATACTGCCCCTCCGACAGTGCGGCACTCCTTCAGTACTGCCCCTCCGACAGTGCAGCGCTCCCTCAGTACTGCCCCTCCGACAGTGCGGCGCTCCCTCAGTACTGCCCCTCCGACAGTGCGGCGCTCCCTCAGTACTGCCCCTCCGACAGTGTGGCGCTCCCTCTGTAATGCCCCTCCGACAGTGCAGTGTGGCGCTTCCTCAATACTGCCTCTCCGAAAGTGCAGCGCTCCCTCGGTACCGCCCCTCCGACAGTGCAGCGCTCCCTCAGAACTGCCCCTCTGACAATGCAGCGCTCCCTCAGTACTGCCCCTCCGACAGTGCAGTGCTCCCTCAGTACCGCCCCTCTGACAGTGCAGTGCCGCACTCCCTCAACACTGCCCCTCCGACAGTGCGGCACTCCTTCAGTACTGCCCCTCCGACAGTGCGGCGCTCCCTCAGTACTGCCCCTCCGACAGTGTGGCGCTCCCTCTGTAATGCCCCTCCGACAGTGCAGTGTGGCGCTTCCTCAATACTGCCTCTCCGAAAGTGCAGCGCTCCCTCAGTACCGCCCCTCCGACAATGCAGCGCTCCCTCAGTACTGCCCCTCCGACAGTGCAGTGCTCCCTCAGTTATGCCCCTCCGACAGTGCAGTGCTCCCTCAGTTATGCCCCTCCGACAGTGCAGTGCTCCCTCAGTTATGCCCCTCCGACAGTGCAGCGGTCCCTCAGTGCTGCCCCTCTGACTGTGCATCCCTCCCTCAGTATTGCACTGAACTGTCAGCCTGGGTTATGGGCTCAAGTCTCTGGAGTGAGGCTGAAGCCCATGACATTCTGACTTCGAGGTGAAAGCCGACACCTCTGGCCACCATGGCCGCGCCGCTTACAATGCGGGTCCCAGGGACCCGGGGAAAAGCAGGCTAATGATTACTTGCCGAACATAGCGTGCTTGCTTGATCACAGAGTCTTACAGTGTTTCAGTTGAGTGACTCATTTCATTCTAATCTGACCCATTCACAACACAGGCCACCTTCTGCTTCTTGGAACTCAAGAGAAAACCTACGTCCTGGTGTTAAGTCATCACTTGTGCAAACAAACACAGCGGCTGAAGAAATGTGCTCTGACAAGTAGACCAGGGCCTGTTTTAATAGAACTGCAACTGTTCCCTTTTCTCCGAACAACTTCCCACATCCTTTAAAATTAAAGGTTGCGGCTCAGTGGGTAGCACACACCCCTCTGAATCACAGGTCGTGGGGTCGAGTCCCCACTCCAGAGACTTGAGCACATAATCCAGGCCAACACTCCTAGTGCCAGTACAGAGAGAGCGCCGCACTGTCAGAGGGAGTACTGAGGGAGTGCCGCACTGTCAGAGGGAGTACTGAGGGAGCGCCGCACTGTCGGAGGGGTGGTACTGAGGGAGCGCCGCACTGTCGGAGGGGCAGTACTGAGGGAGCGCCGCACTGTCGGAGGGGCAGTACTGAGGGAGCGCCGCACTGTCAGAGGGGCAGTACTGAGGGAGCGCCGCACTGTCGGAGGGGCAGTACTGAGGGAGCGCCGCACTGTCAGAGGGAGTACTGAGGGAGCGCCGCGCTGTCGGAGGGGCAGTACTGAGGGAGCGCCGCACTGTCGGAGGGAGTACTGAGGGACCACCGCACTGTCGGAGGGGCAGTACTGAGGGAGCGCCGCACTGTCAGAGGGGCAGTACTGAGGGAGCGCTGCAATGTCGGAGGGGCAGTACTGAGGGAGCACCGCACTGTCGGAGGGGCAGTACTGAGGGAGCGCCGCACTGTCGGAGGGAGTACTGAGGGACCACCGCACTGTCGGAGGGGCAGTACTGAGGGAGCGCCGCACTGTCAGAGGGGCAGTACTGAGGGAGCGCTGCACTGTCGGAGGGGCAGTACTGAGGGAGCGCCGCACTGTCAGAGGGGCAGTACTGAGGGAGCGCCGCACTGTCGGAGGGGCAGTACTGAGGGAGTGCCGCACTGTCGGAGGGGCAGTACTGAGGGAGCGCCGCACTGTCGGAGGGGCAATACTGAGGGAGTGCCGCACTGTCGGAAGGGCAGTACTGAGGGAGTGCCGCACTGTCGGAGGGGCAGTACTGAGGGAGTGCCGCACTGTCGGAGGGGCAGTACTGAGGAAGCGCCGCACTGTAGGAAGGGCAGTACTGAGGGAGCGCCGCACTGTCGGAGGGGCAGTACTGAGGGACGCCGCACTGTCGGAGGGGCAGTACTGAGGGAGCGCCGCAATGTCAGAGGGGCAGTACTGAGGGACGCCGCACTGTCGGAGGGGCAGTACTGAGGGACGCCGCACTGTCGGAGGGGCAGTACTGAGGGAGCGCCGCACTGTCAGAGGGGCAGTACTGAGGGAGCGCCGCACTGTCGGAGGGGCAATACTGAGGGAGTGCCGCACTGTCGGAGGGGCAGTACTGAGGGAGCGCCGCACTATCAGAGGGGCAGTACTGAGGGAGCGCCGCACTGTCGGAGGGGCAGTACTGAGGGAGCGCCGCACTATCAGAGGGGCAGTACTGAGGGAGCGCCGCACTGTTGGAAGGGCAGTACTGAGGGAGTGCCACAGTGTCGGAGGGGCAGTACTGAGGGAGCACCACACTGTTGGAGGGGCAGTACTGAGGGAGCGTCGCACTGCCAGAGGTGCCATCTTTCGGATGAGACATTAAACCGAGGCCCCGCCTGCTCTCGCAATAAAAAATCCCATGGCCACTATTTCGAAGAAGAGCAGGGTGAGTTCTCCCCGGTGCCCTGGGGCCAATATTTATCCCTCAATCAACATCACTAAAACAGATTATCTGGTCATTATCACACTGCTGTTTGTGGGAGCTTGCTGTGCTCAAATTAGCTGCTGCTTTTCCTACATTACAACAATGACTGCACTTCAAAAGTACTTCAATGGCTGTAAAGCGCTTTGGAATGTCCTTTGGTGGTGAAAGGAGCTTTATGTGAAAGTCTTTCTTACTTAACCTTCCTTGCTCTAAGGAGAACAATCTCAGTGTCTCTTGTCTCTCTAACAGTCTTGCGACTGTATATACTTCCTGATGTCGTGTCTACTTCTTGAAGAGATGTTAAACCGAGGTCCTGTCTACCTGTGCATGTGGACGTAAATGATGTTGTAGCACCAGTTGAAGTCGGGTGGTTTCCGTGTCGATACTTTACCCTGAATCAGAACCATTCATGCCATTTACTGTCAATGGGACCTTGCTGTGCACAAAGTGGCTACTGTGTTTGCCTGTGTAGTAAGGGTTACTGCACTTCAAAAAGCATTTAATTAGCTGTTAGCAATTAGGGATGTGAAATTACAAGCGCTTTATTCTTTCACGAGTAGATGGATGAAAATTCAAGAAAACTGTCGAGACAGGATACACTGTTCCCAAATTAACATTCAGTAGAGGGGTTGCAGCAGCCATAGATGGAATCGTGCAGGTACAGCAAGCAATTAAGAAAACAAATGGTACTTTGGCCTTTATTGTAAGGGGGTTGGAGTACAAGAGTAAGGAAGTCTTGGTGCAATTATCATCATCATCATAGGCGGTCCCTCGAACGAGGATGACTTGCTTCCACAAAGTCACATGAAGGACCTGATGTTCCGACTTTGGGGAGACCACAACTGGAGTACTCTGTATAGTATTGGTCTCCTTACCTCAGGAAGGATATACTTGCCTTGGGTGGGGGGAGGCAACAAAGTTTCATCAGACTGATTCCTGGGATGAGAGGGCTGTCCTATGAGGAGCGATTGAGTAGACTGGGCCTACATTCTCTGGAGTTTGGAAGAATGAGAGGTGATCTCACTGAAATGCATACAATTCTTGGGAGGGTTGGACAGGATAGATGCTGAGAGGCTGTTTCCCCGGGCTGGAGAGTCAAGAACCAGGGGTCACACAGGATAAGGGGGCGGCCATTTAGGACTGAGATGAGGAGGAATTTCTTCACTCAGAGGGTGGTGAATCTTTGGAATTGTCTGCCCCAGAGGGCTGTGGAGGCTCAGTCGTTGAGTACATTCAAGGCTGAGATCGATAGATTTTTGGACACGAAGGGATATGGGAAGGTGGAGTTGATGGAGCAGATCAGCCGTGATCTTATCGAAACATAGAAAATAGGTGCAGGAGTAGGCCATTTGGCCCTGCAAGCCTGCACCACCATTCAGTATGATCATGACTGATCATGCAACTTCAGTACCCCATTCCTGCTTTCTCTCCATACCCCTTGATCCCTGTAGCTGTAAGGGCCACATCTAACTCCCTTTTGAATATATCTAATGAATTGGCCTCAACAACTTTCTGTGGTAGAGAATTCCACAGGTTCACAATTCTCTGGGTGAAGAAGTTTCTCCTCATCTCAGTCCTAAATGGCTTACCCCTTATCCTTAGACTGTGCCCCTGGTTCTGGACTTCCCCAACATCGGGAACATTCTTCCTGCATCTAACCTGTCCAGTCCCGCCAGAATTTTATATGTTTCTATGAGATCCCCTCTCATTCTTCTATGGCGGGGCAGGCTGGAGGGGCCGTGTGGCCTACTACTGCTCCTAATTCTTATGCTCTTAAGTGTTGGCTGACTCGCAATTGTTAACGGTTTCCATGTTGGCGAGGTGTCTTTGAAGCGGTGCAACGGGTTGGGATGCTCAGAGGTTGGCGTTACGCCTTTTTGTTTTTGGCTTGTCGTCTAGACAGGTCCAGGGTGATGGTAGTAGGGGCTTTTAAGGTGCAGTAGACGCGAGGAGGTGATAAAGGCTGGCGTGCCAGGAGCAGGTCTGGTGGGAGGCAGTAACCTCATTAAATGGCAACGTGCTACTTTCGGGTGAGTCACTCTTTCCCTTCGATAAGAATTCAGTATTTTTCTTCATACTAGGAAGCCTAACGTCGGTATTGATATTCTACTTATTTATTCTGATCAAGGAGATTGTATGTCGGCTGCATTGTTGCACACAATATTAATGTGACCACACAGCTGACTGGTTCTCTCCCTGGCTTGCTCATAAGAAATAGGAACAGGAGTCGGCCAGTCAGCCCCTCGAACCTGCTCCGCCATTCAATAAGATCAGGGATTATCTTCTCCCTCAACTCCACTTTCCTGCCCCATCCCCATATCCCTCGAGCATTCGTAATAAGGTGGATGAATTAACTGCGCAGATAGCTGTTAACGGACATGATGTAATTGGGATTACGGAGACATGGCTCCAGGGTGACCAAGGCTGGGAACTCAACATCCAGGGGTATTCAATATTCAGGAAGGATATAGACAGAAAGGAAAAGGAGGTGGTTAAAGAGGAGATTAACGCAATAGTAAGGAAGGATATTAGCTAGGATGATGTGGAATCTATTTGGGTAGAACTGTGAAACACCAAAGGGCAGAAAGCGTTAGAGGGAGTTGTGGTACAGACCACCAAACAGTAGTAGTGAGGTTGTGGATGGCATCAAACAGGAAATTAGGCATGCGTGCAATAAAGGTACAGCAGTTACCATGGGTGACTTTAATCTACATATTGATTGGGCTAACCAAACTAGTAGCAATACTGTGGAGGACGATTTCCTGGAGTGTATTAGGGATGGTTTTCTCCACCAATATGTTGAGGAACCAACTAGAGAGCAGGCCATCCTAGACTGGGTCTTGTGTAATGAGAGAGGATTAATTAGCAATCTTGTCTTGCGAGGCCCCTTGGGGAAGAGTGACCATAATATGGTAGAATTCTTCATTAAGATGGAGAGTGACAGTGTTAATTCAGAGACTAGGGTCCTGAACTTAAAAAAAGGTAACTTCGATGGTATGAGACGTGAATTGGCTAGGATAGACTGGCGAATGATACTCAAAGGCTTGACGGTCGATAGGCAATAACAGACATTTAAAGGTCACATGGATGAACTACAACAATTGTACATCCTGTCTGGCATAAAAATAAAACGGGGAAGATGGCTCAACCGTGGCTAACAAGGGAAATTAGGGATCGTGTTAAATCCAAGGAAGAGGTATATAAATTGGCCAGAAAAGCAGCAAACCTGAGGACTTGGAGAAATTTAGGATTCAGCAGAGGAGGACTAAGGGTTTAATTTGGAGGGGGAAAATAGAGTATGAGAGTAAGCTTACAGGGAACATGAAGACTGACTGCAAAAGCTTCTATAGATATGTGAAGAGAAAAAGATTAGTGAAGACCAACATAGGTCCTTTGCAGTCAGAATCAGGTGAATTCATAATGGGGAACAAGGAAATGACAGACCAATTGAACAAATACTTTGGTTCTGTCTTCACTAAGGAAGACACAAATAACCTCCCCGAAAATACTAGGGGACTGAGGGCCTAGCGAGAAGAAGAAACTGAGGGAACTCCTTATAAGTCAAGAAATGGTGTTAGGTAAATTGATGGGATTGAAGACCGACAAATTCCCAGGGCCTGATAGTCTGCACCCCAGAGTACTTAAGGAAGTGGACCTTGAAATAGTAGATGCATTCATTGGTGGACATTTTCCAACATTCCATGGACTCTGGATCAGCTCCTATGGATTGGAGGGTAGCTAATGTAACCCCACTTTTTAAAAAAGGAGGGAGAGAAAACAGGGAACTATAGACCGGTTAGCCTGACATCGGTAGTGGGGAAAATGCTGGAGTCAGTTATTAAAGATGTAATAGCAGCGCATTTGGAAAGCAGTGACAGGAGCGGTCCAAGTCAGCATGGATGCATGAAAGGGAAATTATGCTCGACAAATCTTCTAGAATTTTTTGAGGATGTAACTAGTAGAGTGGATAAGGGAGAACCAGTGGATGTGGTGTATTTGAGCTTTCCAAAGGCTTTTGACAAGGTCCCACACAAGAGATTAGTATGCAAAATTAAGGTACATGGGATTGGGGGTAATGTATTGACGTGGATAGAGAACTGGTTGGCAGACAGGAAGCAAAGAGTGGGAATAAACTCGTCCTTTTCAGAATGGCAGGCAATGACTAGTGGGGTACTGCAAGGTTCAGTGCTGGGACCCCAGCTATTTACAATATATTTTGATGATTTAGACGAAGGAATTGAATGTAATATCTCCAAATTTGCAGATGACACTAAGCTGGATGGCAGAGTGAGCTGTGAGGAGGATGCTAAGAGACTGCAGGGTGACTTGGACAGGTGAGGTGAATGGGCAAATGCATGGCAGATGCAGTATAATGTAGGTAAGTTTGAGGTTATTCACTTTGGTGGTAAAATCACGAAGGCAGATTATTATCTGAATGGTGACAGATTAGTAAAAGGGGAGGTGCAATGACTGATGTACCATGTGTGTCATGGTACATCAATCATTGAAAGTAGGCATGCAGGTACAGCAGGCAGTTAAGAAAGCAAATGGCATGTTGGCTTTCATAGCGAGGGGATTTGAGTATAGGAGTAGGGAGGTCTTACTGCAGTTGTACAGTGCCTTGGTGAGACCTCACCTGGAGTATTGTGCAGTTTTGGTCTCCTAATCTGAGGAAGGACATTCTTGATATTGAGGGAGTGCAGCGAAGGTTCACCAGACTGATTCCCGGGATGGCAAGACTGACATATGAAGAAAGACTGGATCGACTAGGCTTATATTCACTGGAATTTAGAAGAATGAGAGGGGATCTCATCAAAGCATATAAAATTCTGACGGGATTGGACAGGTTAAATGCAGGAAGAATGTTCCCGATGTTGGGGAAGTCCAGAACTCGGGGTCACAGTCTAAGGATAAGGGATAAGCCATTTAGGACTGAGATGAGGAGAAACTTTTTCACCCAGAGAATTGTGAACCTGTGGAATTCTCTACCGCAGAAAGTTGTTGAGGCCAGTTCGTTGGATATATTCAAAAGGGAGTTAGACGTGGCCCTTACGGCTAAAGGGATCAGGGGGGTATGGAGAGAAGGCAGGAGTGCGGTACTGAAGTTGCATGATCAGCCATGATCATATTGAATGGTGGTGCGGGCTCGAAGGGCTGAATGGCCTACTCCTGCACCTATTTTCTATGTTTCTATGATTCCCTGGAGTCCAAAAATCTATCGATCTCAGCCTTGAATATACTCAACGATTGAGCATTCACAGCCCTCTGGGGCAGAGAATTCCAAAGATTCACCACCCTCTGGTTGAAGAAATTCCTCCTCATCTCAGTCCTAAATGGCTGACCCCTTATCCTGAGACTGTGTGACCCCTGGTTCTAGACTCCCCAGCCCGGGGGAAACATCCTCCCTGCATCTACCTGGTCAAGCCCTGTAAGAATTGTGTATGTTTCAATAATATCACCTCTAATTCTTCTAAACTCGAAAGAATATAGGCCTAGTCTACTCAATCTCGAATCTCAAACTCGTTTCTTATCTCTCAGTCTGGCTCTCCCTTTCTCTTCAGAGTAGTTTGTCACCAGCGCGCTGCCACGTTTCTGCCTGTGTCTCCTGCTGGCACGGACCGTTTAACAGATCCGTCAGAGCCGGGCGCCCTCTGGTGCCTCATCCAAGTGACCATTCTTCAAGCACGTTGGTAGGCTATTCGACTATGGCGGGGTGCACGATCGTTGCAGAGCCCACGTGTGCAGTTTGTAGCGGGGGTAAGGGTTTGAGGTGCAGGGGTATTGACACTTTGGCAGAAAAAATAAAAAATAAAACTATTATTTCAATGGAGTGAGATTACAAAGTGCTGCAGTACAGCGGGACCTGGGGGTGCTTGTGCATGAAACACAAAAAGTTAGTATGCAGGTACAGCACGTGATCAGGAAGGCCAATGGTATGTTAATAATAACTTTAATAATAACTTTTACTTATATAGCGCCTTTAACGTAGTAAAACGTCCCAAGGCGCTTCACAGTAATTTTACAACACGTTAGATATTGACCATTGAGGGAAAGAGAGAAAAAGCGTGAGGAGGAAGCGTAAAGAGAGATTAAAGGCTCGAGTCCGAAGCGGCAGCCAAAATGCACACGCAGATAGATTCAGATGGAAAAACTAAAAAAAAAGTCAGTCAAATTATATTGTAAATAATACAATAAGGAGTAAAATCAGTACAATAAAGATTAATTATAATTAAACACAATTAAAACTATTTATCATAATTATAAATTAAGCTAAAATTAGAAAATCTGCAATTGAATCAAATTAAATCAGTTATTAGCTTTCTTTAAGATTCATCCCCAGTCCAGTGATTCAACTAATCTGGAAGAACCAATCACTGACCTTCATCGGTCATAATTTTATTACTTTTTATTTCTCATTTTGTCCTCTTGATAGGACCTGTAATAGCTCCAGGCTCGAGCTGCCTCCACTGTCAAGGAGACGCTGATGTTTAAATGTCGCTCCAGCCGCTCCAGGCTCGCGTTGCCTCCACTGTCAAGGAGACGCTGATGTTTAAATGTCGCTCCAGCCGCTCCAGGCTCGCGTTGCCTCCACTGTCAAGGAGACGCTGATGTTTAAATGTCGCTCCAGCCGCTCCAGGCTCGAGCTGCCTCCACTGTCAAGGAGATGCTGATGTTTAAATCTCCCTCCAGCGCTCCAGGCTCGCGTTGCCTCCGTTGTCAGGAAGATGCTGATGTTTAAATCTCCCTCCAGCTGCCCCAGCTAGTTGGCCTTTATTGCAAGGGAGATGAAGTATAAAATCAGGGCAGTCCTGCTACAAATGTGCAGGGTATTGGTGAGACCACACCTGGAGTGCTGCGTACAGTTTCCGTCCCATTATTTAAGGAGGGATATACTTGCATTGGAGGCAGTTCCGAGAAGGTGCATGAGGTTGATTCCGGAGATGAAAGGGTTGCTTATGAAGAAAGGTTGAGCAAGTTGGGCCTGTACTCATTGGAGTTTAAAAGAATGAAAGGTGACCTTATTGATTTTGAGGGGGCTGGACAAGGTAGATGCAGAGAGGATGTTTCCCCTCGTGGGGGAATCTAGAACTAGGGGACACATAGTTTCAGAATAAGGGGCCGCCCATTTAAAATGGAGATGAGAAGGAATTTCTTCTATCAGAGGGTTGTGAATGTGTGGAATTCTCTGCCCCAGAGAGCTGTGGAGGCTGGGTCACTGAATATATTTAAGGTGGAGATGGACAGATTTTTGAACGATAAGGGAGTCATGGGTTATGGGGAGCGGGCGGGGAAGTGGAGCTGAGTCCACGATCAGATCAGCCATGATCTTATTGAATGGCGGAGCAGGCTCGAGGGGCTGAATGGCCTGCTCCTGCTCCTATTTCTTATGTTCTTATGAGGCCGACCACTGAGATCAACAGACCCAGGATCAGCAGGAAATCAACCTGACCTTTTCTAGTTAGTGTGGCTCCGCTACTTGCTGGACACTCTCTAACTCGCGAGCTCTTTCTCCCTCTTTTCTCTGTCTCCCTCCTCCTTCTGTTCATTTGTCTCTCTCTTTTCACTATCTTCCGATCTCTCTCTTTATCTGCCTCGCTTCTGTTGTCTCTCTTTAGCTGGGTCTGTCTCCCTTCATCCTTCTGACTCTCTTGCTCTGCCTCACTCTCTCTGTCTGTCTGCTTCGTTCCACTGTCACCCTGTCTCCATCTCCCTTGACTTTCTTTGTTCTTTTCCCTCTCTCTTTATCATTGTCTAAGTCTCTCTTTTCTCTTATCAGCCCACGTTTCTCTGCCGCCCCCCCGCCCTGACTGTGTATCTTTTCTCCTTATCTCTCGGACTTTCTTGAACGCTTTCTCTCTCTTTTCATGCGGTGGTTGAAGATGAGAAAATCTCCCTGTCTGATATACAGGATGTAGCATTGTGCTTGTAAATGCACTTTCTAACACCTACTGATCTTTCAACTGAAAGGGCATTATTATATATCGGAATGTTTGCAGTTGCAGCTGCTAAAAATTAACCTCAGCCCTGGCCGTGCAACAACTCAATACCAAGGCAGAACAAAAATAACGTCAGTACATTTACAATAACCCCCTGAAAATCCCCAACACTACCGCTCGTTCACTAAACTGCTGAGATAGAAATATTACCACGCGATTAAGGACTGATTGGGAAAACTGCCATTCCACGTTCCAAGAAAACTTCTACAACATCGATAAAATATCGAATCCCCCCACCCCCACCACTGGTTCACCCGAATTATTCTGCCCTCTGCTACTGAAGGAACAGTTCCATAAGTGAATGCACCAATCTTCGTATTCCACCCAAATGGCTATTCTTCTTCATTTATGAGCCCAGACACTGAATGGCAAGAGGCTATTCAATAATAACAACTTGCATTTATATAGCACCTTTAATTGTGCTGAAATCCCACTCCAGGGACTGGAGCTCAAAAAAAATCAAGGCTGACACTCCAGTGCAGTGCTGAGGGAGCGCCGCACTGTCGGAGGGGCAGTGCTGAGGGAGCGCCGCACTGTCGGAGGGGCAGTGCTGAGGGAGCGCCGCACTGTCGGAAGGGCAGTGCTGAGGGAGCGCCGCACTGTCGGAGGGGCAGTGCTGAGGGAGTGCCGCACTGTCGGAAGGGCAGTGCTGAGGGAGCGCCGCACTGTCGGAAGGGCAGTGCTGAGGGAGCGCCGCACTGTCGGAGGGGCAGTGCTGAGGGAGCGCCGCACTGTCGGAGGGGCAGTGCTGAGGGAGCGCCGCACTGTCGGAAGGGCAGTGCTGAGGGAGCGCCGCACTGTCGGAGGGGCAGTGCTGAGGGAGCGCCGCACTGTCGGAGGGGCAGTGCTGAGGGAGCGCCGCGCTGTCGGAAGGGCAGTGCTGAGGGAGTGCCGCACTGTCGGAGGGGCAGTGCTGAGGGAGTGCCGCACTGTCGGAGGGGCAGTGCTGAGGGAGCGCCGCACTGTCGGAAGGGCAGTGCTGAGGGAGCGCCGCACTGTCGGAGGGGCAGTGCTGAGGGAGCGCCGCACTGTCGGAGGGGCAGTGCTGAGGGAGCGCCGCACTGTCGGAAGGGCAGTGCTGAGGGAGCGCCGCACTGTCGGAGGGGCAGTGCTGAGGGAGCGCCGCACTGTCGGAGGTGCCATCTTTCGGATGATACATTAAACTGAAGCCGCGTCTGCCCTCTCATGTGGACGGAAAAGATTCTATCGTACTATTTCGAAGAAGAGCAGAGGGAATTATCCGTAGTGTCCTGGGGCCAATATTTATCCTTCAATCAACATAAGAAAAACAGATGATCCGGATCATTATCACATTGTTGTGTGTGGGAGCTTGATGTGCGCAAATTGGCTGCCACGTTTCCCACATTACAACAGTGACTGCACTCCAAAAGTACTTCATTGGCTGTAAAGCTCTTTGAGATGTTCGGTGATCATGAAAGGCGCTATATAATTGTAAATCTTTCTTTCTTATTCAATAACAACTTGCATTTATACAGCGCCTTTAACATAGTAAAACGTCCCAATCTCCTTCACAGGAACGTTATCAAAATTTGACACCGAGCCACATAAGGAGATATTCGGGCAGGTGACCAAAAGCTGGGTCAAAGACATTGGTTTTAAGGAGCGTCTTAAAGGAGGAGAGAGAGGTGGAGAGGTTTAGGGAGGGAGTTCCAGAGCTTGGGGTTCAGGCAGCTTAAGGCACAGCTGCTAATGGTGGAGCGATTATAATCAGGAATGCGCAAGAGGCCAGAATTACAACACTACAAAACTATTAAACTACAAACGACTGAACAGACTTGCATTGGTGCAACAGCCGATCATGTCCCCAGGACATACCAAAGTATTTTTACAACAAACTGATAAGCTTTTGAAGGCTGTCGCTGCTGTTACGTGGGGAAAAGAGAAGAAAGTCTCCGAACATTTGAGAAAAAAACCCAGTGAAACACAGTTACAGAAGAACAACAACTAATGCTGAAACTGGGAAATGATCAGAAAATGCTGCAATCGCAGGTTAGGCTGCAAGTTGACATTTCAGGTGGGAACCACTTCTTTCAAATTTCTTGTTCATTTCTTATGTTCTTCGATATGCCCATCTTAAAGGTTTATAGGGCTGAAGGAGTAGGGGAGGGAGGCCATGGAGCGATTTGAACACAAGGATGGGAATTTTGAAATCAAGGTGTTGCTTAACCAGGAGCCAATGTAGGTCAGCGAGAACAGGGGGTGATGGGTGAGCGGGACTCGGTGCGAGTTAGAAAACATAGAAACGTAGAAAATAGGTGAAGGAGTAGGCCATTCGGCCCTTCGAGCCTGCACCACCATTTAATAAGATCATGGCTGATCATTCCCTCAGTACCCCTTTCCTGCTTTCTCTCCATACCCCTTGATCCCCTTAGCCGTAAGGGCCATATCCAACTCCCTCTTGAATATATCCAATGAACTGGCATCAACAACTCTCTGCGGCAGGGAATTCCACAGGTTAACAACACTCTGAGTGAAGAAGTTTCTCCTCATCTCAGTCCTAAATGGTTTACCCCTTATCCTAAGAAAGTGTCCCCTGGCTCTGGACTTCCCCAACATCGGGAACATTCTACCTGCATCTAACCTGTCCCGTCCCGTCAGAATCTTATGTGTTTCTATGAGATACCTTCTCATCCTTCTAAACTCCAATGTATAAAGGCCCAGTTGATCCAGTCTCTCCTCATATGTCAGTCCTGCCATCCTGGGAATCAGTCTGGTGAACCTTCGCTGCACTCCCTCAATAGCAAGAACGTCCTTCCTCAGATTAGGAGACTAAAACTGAACACAATATTCCAGGTGAGGCCTCACCAAGGCCCTGTACAACTGCAGTAAGACCTCCCTGCTCCTATACTCAAATCCCCGAGCTATGAAGACCAACATACCATTTGCCTTCTTCACCGCCTGCTGTACCTGTATGCCAATTTTCAATGACTGATGAACCATGACACCCAGGTCTCGTTGCACCTCCCCTTTTCCTAATCTGCCGCCATCCAGATAATATTCTGCCTTCGTGTTTTTGCCCCCAAAATGGATAACCTCACATTTATCCACATTACACTGCATCTGCCATGCATTTGCCCACTCACCTCACCTGTCCAAATCACCCTGCAGCCTCTTAGCATCCTCCTCACAGCTCACACCGCCACCCAGTTTAGTGTCATCTGCAAACTTGGAGATATTATACTCAATTCCTTCATCCAAATCATTGATGTATGTTGCAAAGAGCTAGGGTCCCAGCACTGAGCTCTGCTGCACTCCACTAGTCACTGCCTGCCATTCTGAAAAGGACACGGGGCAACGAGCTCGGGGGGTGATGGGTGAGAGGACTCGGTGCGAGTTAGGACACGGGGCAGCGAGCACAGGGGGTGATGGGTGAGTGGGACTCGGTGCGAGTTAGGACACGGGGGGGCAGCGAGCATAGGGGGTGATGGGTGAGCGGGACTTGGTGCGAGTTAGGACACAGGGGCAGCGAGCACGGGGGTGATGGGTGAGCGGGACTCGGTGCGAGTTAGGACACGGGGCAGCGAGCACAGGGGGTGATGGGTGAGCGGGATTCGGTGCGAGTTGGGACACGGGGCAGCGAGCATAGGGGGTGATGAGTGAGCGGGACTCGGTGCGAGTTAGTCCACAGGGCTGAGTTTTGGGTGACCTGAAGTTTACGGAGGGTAGAACGTGAGAGGCCGGCCAGGAGTGAGTTGGAATAGTCAAGTCTAGAGGTAACAAAGACATGGATGAGGATTACAGCAACGGATGAGCTGAGGTGGGGGTGGAGTCGGACGATGTTAGAGGTGGAAATAGGCGGTTTTAGTTATGGTGCGGATATGTGGTTGGAAGCACCCATCGGTCAGATATGACCCAAGGTTGCGAACTGTTCAACCTCAAACAGAAGCCAGTGAGAGGGAAGGAGTCAAGGTTCGAGTTAGGACACGAGGCAGCAGAGTTTTGGTTGAGCTCAAGTTTGTGGAGGGTAGAAGATGGGAGGCCGGCCAGGAGAGCATGGAATAGTCAAGTCTAGAGGTATTCTATGAAAGAGGGCATCACAACCGACTCCGTTTATTTCCTCACATGCACATCGGCTTTGGTTCAGTGGTAGTGCTCTCTCTCTCTCTCACCTCCGAGTCAGAAGGTTGTGGGTTCGAATCCCACTCCAGAGACTCGAGTACAAAAACCTAGGCTGATATTCCAGGGCAGTACTGAGGGAGTGCTGCACTGTCGGAGCTGCTGTCTTTCAGATGATATGTTAAACCGAGGCCCTCTGCTCTCTCAAGTGGATGTAAAAGATCTCACGGCACTATTTCGAAGAGGAATGGGGGAGTTCTCCCTTGTTGTCCCGGGGCCAATATTTATCCCTTAACCAACATCACTAAAACAGATTATCTGGTCTTTATCACATTACTGATTGGGGGAGCTTGCAATGCGCAAATTGGCTGCTGCGTTTCCTACATTACAACAGGGACTACACTCCAAAAAGTACTGTATTGGCTGTGAAACGCTTTGGGACGTCCTGAAAGACGCGGTTTCGTGATGTTGATAGAGAGATAAATATTGGCCAGGACACCAGGGTGACCTCCCCTGCTCTTCTTCAAATTAGTGCCATGAGATCTTTTCCGTTCACCAGAGAGGGCAGACGGGGCCTCGGTTTCACGTCTCATCTGAAAGACGGCACCTCCGACAGTGCAGCGCTACCTCAGTACTGCCCCTCTGACAGGGCGGCGCTCCCTCAGTACTGCCCCTCCGACAGTGCAGAGCTCCCTCAGTACCGCACTGGGAGTGCCTGCTGGAATTTTTGTGCTCAAGTCTCTGGAGTAGGACTTGAACCCACAACCTTCTGACTCAGAGGCAAGGTGCTTACCCACGGAGCCACAACTGATACTGGTACAGTATTACCATGAGTAACGGTTATGGTATCACTGCAATGTGAGCCAATCATGGTCAACTGGTGAACTACATACAAGATGGCAACGGAGTTGGAAGAGATACGTCAGAAACTCACCCCACAGCACCATCTGCTGGCCAAAAAATTCAACTGCACTGTGCTGACAAACCAGTCCAAATGTTGACATAGGCATTTTCAATGTTAAATATTGTCATGAAACCCTAACCGACATGCGGAAGCAGTTTCAATAGTAACTTTCGCAAAGGGATTGGATAAATACTTGGAAAGGAGAAATGTGCAGGGCCAAGGGGAAGGAGGGGGAATGGGACTAATTGATCACTCTTTCAGAGAGCCGGCACAGGCATGATGGGCCAAAGGGCCTCCTTCTGTGCTGTAAGATTCTATAAGATGGAAGTGCAGAAGTATTATCTATGTATCTATGCATGTAGAACATTAAAAACCATCGACCTGCGTGCACCCCCTGTCTATCAAACTTTACCATCTCACATGAGTGTCAATTTTTTCTGCAGTAAATTCCTATGTACTTATTTATAATGTAAATTACCCAGTGGCTATAATTATACCATCCCACCAGCGGCGGTGCTGTAGGACCTGGGGGGAGGGGTTCTGCATCTCCCAGCTCCCTCAATCTGTACTGCAGACATACCTCGACCCTCCAATTATAATTTTATATTACTGCATTCTGAGCAACTGCCCTCTGATAGATTCTGGGAGAGGCAGGGAAGTGATGAGGGAGGAGGAATGTTTGGGAGGGGGGAGTTTGGGAGGGGGGAGTGGGAAAGGGAGGGGGCAATTGGGAGAGTGAGAGGGTGACTTGTGGAGAGAGGGGATAGGGCTTTAAATTAATGAAGCAGGGGTGGGAGGATTCAGGAAAGGGTAAATTCAAAAGCAGGAAAAGAAATGTCAAGGCTTTAAAGCAGAGTAGTGATTTGGATAATAATTTGGGCAGATACAGCAGGAGCGGTGAGAGACCGTGGAGGGATGTGATCGGGGCCTAGAAGAGGCGAGGGCCCAGGGGCAGCACGGACCAGCCCACACTGCGATATATGTGCGCACTAGGTCCATGCAGCAGAGCTGGTCTCCAGTCGTCCTGGTTAACCCTTGCCACTGGACCAAGACCTCGCTCTGTCAAGCCTGTGTGGTGACTGGTGTACACTGGTCACCCCACGTTAAAAACATCCACGCACAGGCATCTTCCACCCTTCAGGATGTAGTTCGGGACCTGGAATATTTGGTCCTTCATTGAAACACCTGTGAACTCATCCTTTTTTGGCGTGGAAGCAAGTCATCCTCGCTTCGAGGGACTGCCTATGATGACCCTCCAACCAACACCACTGCTCTGCTTCCCAAATTGCCCTCATTTTTGCTATTTAAAAATGCTGAATAATATAAAATCTAAATATTACATAAAAATAATAAATGTCGGATCTTTTTTGGCAGCACCTCCCAAACCCGCGACCTCTATCACCAAGAAGGACAAGGGCAGCAGGCGCATGGGAACACCACCATCTCCACGTTCCCCTCCGAGTCACACACACCATCCTGATTTGGAAATATATCGGCCATTCCTTCATCGTCGCTGGGTCACAATCCTGGAACTCCCTTACTAACAGCACTGTGGGAGCACCTTCACCACATGGGACTGCAGCGGTTCAAGGCGGCGGCTCACCACCTTCTTGAATGAGAAATGGGCAATATATGCCGGTCTTGCCAGCGACGCCCACAGCCCAGGAACGAATAACTAAAAAAATGGGAACTGAATTACATCTGTGCGCCCTGTTCCAATTATCCCTGTCCTCCAACACTACTTCACCTGAAGTATACACTTCATGTCGACTTCCAGTTGGTCGCACTCTCACTTCAGTCAGAAAATAATAGCTTCGAGACACACTCCAGAGATTTGTGAGCCCATAATGCAGACTGACACTCCCAGTGCCAGCACAGAGGGAGCGCTGTGCTATCGGCGGAGGTGTCTTTCAGATGGAATGTTTAAACCGAGGCCCCGTCTGCCCTCTCGGGTGGATGTAAAAGATCCCACGGCCACTATTGTAAGAAGAGCAAGGGGAGTTCTCCCCGGTGTGCTGGAGCCAATATTTATCCCTCAACCAACATCACTAAAACGGATTGTCTGGTCACCTATCTCCTTTCTGTCTGTGAGAGCTTGCTGTGCGCAAATTGGCTACCATGTTTCCTAGATTGCAACAGTGACTACACTACACAAAATAATTACTTCATTGGCTGATACATCCTGGTGTTGCAGCAAAACCCACTCACTTCTTGAATATGTATTGAATTCCTTTAGTTTTATGTCCTCTCTTTAGTTGTTTTCCGAACTCCTCCCCTCTCACTGGCTTCTGTTTGAGGCTGAACTGTTCGCAACCTTTGGTTATATCTGACCCTGATGGGAGCTTCTGACCACATATCTGCGCCATAACTAAGGCCACCTATTTCCACCTCTGTAACATCGCCCGACTCCAACTCCACCTCAGCTCATCTGCTGCTGTAACCCTCATCCATGCCTTTGTTACCTCCAGACTTGACTATTCCAACTCACTCCTGGCTGGCCTCCCACGTTCTACCCTCCGTAAACTAGAGGCCATCCAAAGCTCGGCTGCCCCGTGTCCTAACTCGCACCGAGTCCCGCTCACCCATCACCCGCTGTGCTCGCTGCCCCCGTGTCCTAACTCGCACCCAGTGTCGAAATCTCGACCTCCGAAAAGAATGACTCCGACACTTACAGCTCCGGCAGAAGTTTCTTTAATTCGCTTGCTAGCAAGGGGTAGGTCACACTCAGTCAAGGGCTAAGTGAACACCTCCGCAATGGTACAGTTTCACAAGATATTTATACAGTAAAACCCAAGTTATGGCCTCTCCCTGTGTATTGGCTCTGTCTCACAGTCAGTGAATACAGATAAAGAGTTAATTACTATATCCTGGTCCTGACATGGTTTACAGATATTTCCTTTTGTCAGGGTTATCAGTTGGCCAGCCGGCCATTACTCCATGAGAATGAGGTAATGGGCTATCACCTGTCTTGTATTGCGTCAGGATTGTTCAATTTCCTGGTCAGTTTATCGTTTACATCAAAAGGATGAGGTCTCTACAAGAGATAGTGGCTGGTGGTTTGAGTACATAGAAAAGGGTGGGGTGACATGGAACTCTTGTCGTGTAGACAATAGGAGAGCACCATGGGGCGGGGGGGGGTGGGGGGGGGGGTGCTTGTCTCAGCATGACTTGTCTCCTAGCTGTCTGCTGGCCATCAGCCATCTCCAACCAGGTTTAGCTTTTTACACAAGCTGACTGATTTTATGCAGAAAGTTCTGGAAGGACCAGGACTCCCTCTTGTAATATATTGCAAGGGGCACACAAATACCGTATGGTATCAGCTTAGATGCAAATACATTTCCACACCAGTCCCTCTCACCCATCACCCTCTGTGCTCACTGCCCCGTGTCCTAACTCGCACCAAGTCCCGCTCACCCATCACCCCCTGCGCTTGCTGCCCCATGTTCTAACTCGCACCCAGTCCCTAACCCATCACCCCCTGTGCTCACTGCCCCGTGTCCTAACTCGCACCAAGTCCCGCTCACCCATCACCCCCTGTGCTCGCTGCCCCCGTGTCCTAACTCGCACCAAGTCCCGCTCACCCATCACCCCCTGTGCTCACTGCCCCGTGTCCTAACTCGCACCCAGTCCCGCTCACCCATCACCCCCTATGCTCACTGTCCCCGTGTCCTAACTCGCACCCAGTCCCGCTCACCCATCACCCCCTGTGCTCGCTGCCCCCGTGTCCTAACTCGCACCAAGTCCCGCTCACCCATCACCCCCTGCGCTTGCTGCCCCATGTTCTAACTCGCACCGAGTCCCACTCACCCATCACCCCTGTGCTCGCTGACCTACCTTGGCTCCCAGTTAAGCAGTGCCTTGATTTTAAAATTCTCATCTTTGTTTTCAAATCCCTCCATTGCCTTGCCCCTCCCTATCTCTGTAATATCCTCTAGCCCCATAACCCCTCCTTGAGATATCTGCACACCTCTAATTCTGCCCTCTTGAGCATCCACCGATTTCCATCGCTCTACCATTGGCGGCCGTGCCTTCAGCTGCCTAGGCCCCAAGCTCTGGAATTCCCTCCCTAAACCTCTCCGCTTCTCTCTCCTCCTTTAAGACGCTCCTTAAAACCTACCTCTTTGACCCAGCTTTTGGTCATTTGGCTAGTATCTTCTTATGTGGCTCGGTGTCAAATGTTGTTTTATAACACTGTTATGAAGCATCCGGGGACATTTTACTACATTGAAGGCGCTATATAAATGCAAGTTGCTGTTGTTATCGATACTCAAAGTCTCCACAGGCACTCTTTAGCATTGCATTAAATGTATCTGGCATAGGGTTTTGCACAGCGGTAACGCTTTGTTTCAACTGAAATAATTGGAATAATTGCTTCTCCACAGGCCATGGGATGCTTTCTTGCAGGTATGATTAAGAAGTTTGCAGATGATACAAAAATTGGCCGTGTGGTTGATAATGAAGAAGAAAGTTGTGGACTGCAGGAAGACATCAATAGACTGGTCAAGTGGGCAGAACAGTGGCAAATGGAGTTCAATCCGGAGGAGTGTGAGGTAATGCATTTGGGGAGAGCCAAGAAGGCAAGGGAATACACATTAAATGGTAGGACACTGAGAAGTGTAGAGGAACAAAGGGACCTTGGAGTGTATGTCCACAGATCCCTGAAGATAGGCCAGGTAGCCAAGGTGGTTAAGGTATACGGGTTACCTGCCTTTATTAGCCGAGGCATAGAATACAAGAACGGGGGGGCGGGGGGTTATGCTTGGACTGTATAAAACATTGGTAAGGCCACAGCGAGAGAATTGCGTGCAGTTCTGGTCACCACATTGCAGGAAGGATGTGATTGCACTGGAGAGGGTACAGAGGAAATTTACGAGGATGTTGCCTGGACTGGAGAATTTTAGCTACGAGGAAAGATTGTATAAGCTGGGGATGTTTTCTTTGGAACAGAGGAGGCTGAGGGAAGACCTAACAGAGGTGTATAAAATTATTAGGTAAAATGGAGAAGAAACACTTGTTTCCCCTTAGCAGAGGGGTCAACAACCAGGGAACATAGATTTAAAGTAATTGTGGGGGGTTTAGAGGGGATTTGAGGGGAAATGTCTTCATCCAGAGGGTGGTGGGGGTCTGAGGTGGAACTCACGGCCTGAAAGGGTGGTAGAGGCAGAAACCCTCACCACATTTAAAAAGTACCTGGATGTACACTTGAAGTGCCGTAACCTACAGGGCTACGGACCGGAGCAGGAAAGTGGGATTAGGCCGGGTGGCTCTTGATCGGCCAGCGAGGACACGATGGGTCGAAATGGCCTTCTTCCATGCTGTAAATGTCTCTGATTCTAGGTGGCTGTCGAGACAGAGATGATCACACCAAGTAAAAAGGAAGTGAAGCACTGGAAATGTGAGCTGTGGTGTTGTCATTTGTATGATTCTAGGAACCGTCTCACACACCAGTTTCTCTTCCTGGATTTTTGTTGTTCCTAAAGTGTCAGTTTTGTATTTTTTTTTATGGATTCCCGCCAGCTCTGTCTCAACACTGCTGTTGCTTGTCCTTCGTTGCATTTTTAAGCCAGCTGACTCAACCGATCTTCCCCCCCAGTTTCCCCCATCACGGGATTCTCTTGCAGCAAACCTCCCACTTGCTCGAGGTTCGGCCTTGCATGGTTACAGCTCCTTGACTGTAAAACGCTTGGGACTTTCGACACTGGGTGGGACTCGGGCTGCAAGCTGTGTACTTCACATCTCTTCCCGTCCGCGCCGTACAATTTTAAATTGCTCAAAACTCCCAATAGACTTTAACGAGCCCGAGTTCGCTGAAGGAAACATAGAAAATAGGTGCAGGAGCAGGCCATTCGGCCCTTCGAGCCTGCACCACCATTCAATATGATCATGGCTGATCATGCAACTTCAGTACCCCATTACTGCTTTCTCTCCATACCCCTTGATCCCTTTAGCTGTAAGGGCCACACCTAACTCCCTCTTGAATATATCTAACGAACTGGCCTCAACAACTTTCTGTGGTAGAGAATTCCACAGGTTCACAATTCTCTGAGTGAAGAAGTTGCTCCTCATCTCGGTCCTAAATGGCTTACCCCTTATCCTTAGACTGTGACCCCTGGTTCTGGACTTCCCCAACATCAGGAACATTCTTCCTGCATCTAACCTGTCTAATCCTATCAGAATGTTATATGTTTCTATGAGATCCCCTCTCATTCTTCTAAATTCCAGTGAATACAGGCCCAGTCGATCCAGTCTTTCTTCATATGTCAGTCCTGCCATCCCGGGAATCAGTCTGGTGAACCTTCGCTGCACTCCCTCAATAGCAAGAATGTCCTTCCTCAGATTAGGAGACCAAAACTGTACACAATATTCAAGGTGTGGCCTCACCAAGGCCCTGTACAACTGCAGTAAGACCTCCCTGCTCCTATACTCAAATCCTCTCGCTATGAAGGCCAACATACAATTTGCCTTCTTCACTGCCTGCTGTGCCTGCATGCCAACCTTCAATGACTGATGTACCATGACACCCAGGTCTCCGAACCTCTTGTACTGAATCTGGGAACCTGGCATTCCTTACTCATGTTTTTGTCCCTCAGTTTCCCTCTGCAATCTGTTTGATTACAGAACACTGCACTATGATCACAGAAATTTACAGCGCTGAAGGAGGCCATTTCGGCCCATGGTGTCCGCGCCGGCCGGCAAAGAGCCACCCAGCCTAATCCCACTTTCCAGTTCTTGGCCCGTAGCCCTGCAGGTTACGGCACTTCAAGTATGCCAAACTGCTGTAATAAACTGCTGTGTAAAAGTGATTGAGATGTTGTGAGATAAGGCACTATACAAATGCAAGTATTTCTAGTGAATCTGCTGCCAGGAATATGAGTTCTGACAGGAAATAAGCTAAATTCAAGTGTGCATATTGTGGGTGGGGGTGTAATTGACCAGGGTTCCTGATTCAGATCATTATCTGTTTTTAAAATTAAATTCTTGGAATGTGGGCGTCACTGGCCAGGCCCAGCATTTATTGCCCATCCCTAATTGCCCCTTGAGAAGGTGGTGGTGAGCCGCCTTCTTGAACCGCTGCAGTCCGTGTGGTGAAGGTGCTCCCACAGTGCTGTTAGGGAGGGAGTTCCAGGATTGTGATCCAGTGACGATGAAGGAACGGCCGATATATTTCCAAGTCAGGATGGTGTGCGTGACTCGGAGGGGAACGTGGAGGTGATGGTTTTCTCATCCGCCTGCTGCCCTTGTCTTTCTAGGCAGTAGAGGTCGCGGGTTTGGGAGGTGCTGCCGAAGAAGTCTTGGCGAGTTGCTGCAGTGCATCTTGTAGATGGTGCACACTGCAGCCACGGTGCGCCGGTGGTGGAGGGAGTGCCGATCAAGCAGACTACTTTGCTCTGGATGGTGTCGGGCTTTTTCAATGTTGTTGGAGCTGCAAATCATCCAGGCAAGTGGAGTGTATTCCGATAATTCAGGCCAACACTCCCAGTACAGTACTATGGGAGTGCTGCATGACAAAAGGTGCCGTCTTTCGGAGGAGATGTTAAACCAAGGTCCCCTCTGCCCTCTCAGGTGGACATAAAATATCCCACGGCCACTATTGGAAGAAGAGCAAGGGGAGTTCTCCTCTGTGTTCTGGGGCTAATATTTATCTCTCAACCAACATCACTAAAACAGATTATCTGGGTCAATATCACATTGCTGTTTGTGGGAGCTTGCTATGTGCAAATTGGCTGTCGAATTTGCTGCATGACTACAGTGACTACACTTTAAAAAAAAAGTGGCTGTAAAGCTCTTTGGGATGTCTTGAGGTCACAAAAAGCTCTGTCGAAAAGCAAGTCTTTCTTTTGCAAACTCCACCTCATAGTGCGGTTCTGCGCATGGGCGCCAGACATCAGATGGGAACACGATCGGGCTTGGCCGTGGTGCGCCGCCCTCCATAGTCAAATATCCCACCATCTGGACTCGTAAAGGAAGAATGGCCTCTTGGGCGAGATAATGGAGGCTCGCCAGGATCCACTGAAGCACGTCCCAGGCAGGAAGGATTGTGAGTGTGAGTGTGCGCGCATATACATAACGGCGAGAGACTGTGGAGGGATGTGATCGGGGCCAGGGGCCCAGGGACAGCACGGGCCCAGCCCACACTGTGCGATATGTGTGCGCACTAGGTCCGTGCAGCAGAGCTGGTCTCCAGTCGTCTTGGTTAACCCTTGCCACTGGACCGAGACCTAGCTCTGTCGAGCCCGTGTGGTGGCTGGTGTGCAACGGCCACCACATGTTAAAAAAATCCACCCACAGGCATCTTCCACCCTTCAGGATGTAGTTCGGGATCTGGAATATTAGGTCCTTCATTGAAACACCTGTGAACTCATCCTTTTTTTGGCCTGGAAGCAAGTCAACCGCGATACGAGGGACCGCCTATGATGATGATGATGATACATAGCTTTAATAGACAGTGGGGTAGAAATTCAGGTCAGCCTGAAACAGGTCACAACTACTGCTGTAAATGTGTTTTCTCCGTGTTGGACGAGCTAGCCTCTTGTGCGAAATTCAGCGACTTGTCATTTTTTTTCAAGCGGACCGCAAGTCGGTCATAATGGGGGCGGCGAGCACACTAGAGGGGTGAAAACGTGGAGGTGGGACGGAGTCATCGACGTAGCACTGATGACGTCATCACACTTGTGCGTCACCATGTCTCCCCGCCTTCACTTAAAGGGGAGGGCCGCAGCGAGCTCTGCGATTATTTCAGTTAGGTTCACTGGGCCACCGGGGAGGGGTTTTGGCCTGGCCAGCGGCCTGGAACCCAAGGTGGCCCGAATAAACCCGGGGGGGGGGGGGCATAATCGTCAGCCCGACATGCCAGTCGGCCCACAAAGAAAAAACCATTGCCGGCCTTGGCAGTGCCGCTTGACTCATCATAGGCAGCCCCTCGAAATCGAGGAAGACTTACTTCCACTCTAAAAGTGAGTTCTCAAGTGACTGAACAGTCCAATATGGGAATTACAGTCTCTATCACAGGTGGGACAGACAGTGGTTGAGGGAAAGGGTGGGTGGGGAGTCTGGTTTGCCGCACGCTCCTTCCGCTTGATTTCTGCATGCTCTCGGCGACGAGACTCGAGGTGCTCAGCGCCCTCCCGGATGCTCTTCCTCCACTGAGGGCGAAGTGGTCTTGGGCCAGGGACTCCCAGGTGTCGGTGGGCATGTTGCACTTTATCAAGAAGGGGTGTCTGTTATATATGCAGACTATAGATATACTCTCTGTGTAGCCACTGTATAGTTGCATAAGATAGAAACATAGAAAATAGGTGCAGGAGCAGGCCATCCGGCCCTTCGAGCCTGCACCACCATTCAATATGATCATGGCTGATCATTCCTTCAGTACCCCGTTCCTGCTTTTTCTCCATACCCTTTGATCCCTTTAGCCACAAGGGCCATATCTAACTCCCTCTTGAATATATCCAATGAACTGGCATCAACAACTTTCTGTGGTAGAGAATTCCACAGGTTCACAATTCTCTGAGTGAAGAAGTTTCTCCTCATCTCGGTCCTAAATGGCTTACCCCTTATCCTTAGACTGTGACCCCTGGTTCTGGACTTCCCCAACATCGGGAACATTCTTCCTGCATCTAACCTGTCCAGTCCTGTCAGAATTTTATATGTTTCTATGAGATCCCCTCGCATCCTTCTAAATTCCAGTGAATACAGGCCCAGTCGATCCAGTCTCTCCTCATATGTCAGTCTTGCCATCCCAGGAATCAGTCTGGTGAACCTCCGCTACACTCCCTCAATAGCAAGAACGTCCTTCCTCAGATTCGGAGACCAAAACGGAACACAATATTCCAGGTGGGGCCTCACCAAGGCCCTGTACAGATGCACTAAGACCTCCCTGCTCCTATACTCAAATCCCCTTGCTATGAAGGCCAACATACCATTTGCCTTCTTCACCGCCTGCTGTACCTGCATGCCAACCTTCAGTGACTGATGAATCATGACACCCAATAAGGATTACACTGAGTATATACTATGCTGGCACCACTAGAGGGTGCAACTGGTGGAGGCCAGGGTTTCCTGCCCTGGTGGCAGGGCCCAGTATAAAAGGCTGCTCACCAATGCTTGTGCCACACTCTGGAGTTACGAATAAAGGACCAAGGTCACTACAGTTTGAGCACAACACATTGCCTCGTGGAGTCATTCATAGGTACATTACAGATTTATAACAGTGTCCTTGAAACATTTCCTCTTCCCATCTTTGGCTCGCTTGCCGCGTATGAGTTCCGAGCAGAGCACTCACTTTGGGAGTCTCATGTCGGGCTTGTGGACGACGTGGCCCCTGAATGACCGCCGCACTGCCGAGAGAAAATGCTGACGGGGGGGGGGGAACCGCACGGTGAGATGTCGATTTTTGCAGCTGAATTTGGATGAGAGATCGGCGGTGGACGCTTTAGCGATGCACGCTTCAGAAAAGGGGCGGCTTGACGGCGGTAAGGCACCTTTTCGGGAGGCTGAACTTTGACCTTGGTCAACCATTGGTTCGTTTGCAAGCAGGGGACGCTGTGCCTTTAAGACTCATGATGATGATGATGATTGTAGCCCCGCCCCTCAGCCCCAGAAGGGGCGTGGCCACCGCAGGGCCCCGCCTTCCAGCCGCTGAACCAATGGCAATCGTGTTTGTGTCACATGTTCTTCCTGTTGGCGGCCGGCCGGCACCACAGACAAAGATTTAATTCAAAATAAACCACCCGGGTTCCCTCAGATTTTTCTTCAATATGTATTCAAGAAATATATATACCGTTTGATTGAGACGTTAATGTTCATTATTCATTAATACAGCGAGGTGAAAGCCCACCTCGGTGCAACGGACAACCTACCTCTGGCTCTCTCTCGCGGCGGCGGGGTGGGGCGGGACTGACGAGCGGGCAGCGAATGCACCAATGCGGAGCTGCCTTTGTGTGATTGACAGCGCTCTCAGCCAATCGACGGAGAGTGCGCGCGCGAAGCGCGAGCCTCGAGCGGGCGGGGCTGATAGCCAGCGCCAATACGGAGGGGGTCCGCGCTTGATTGACAGTGCGGCGGACCAATCGAAAGGGAGGCGGGGGCGCGAGGCGGCAAGCCGCCTCCAACCTACCTCGGGGAGGCGGGACCAGGGTGGTAAACACACCAATGAGATTGGGTTGAGCTGATTGACAGCGCTCTGGACCAATCGGACGGGAGGCGAGTGCGCGAGGCCGCAAGCCTGCTCCAACCGACCTCGGGCGGGTCTCATAACCAGGATGGCAAATACACCAATGAGATGGGGCGAGTTTATTGATTGACATCACTCTGAACCAATCGGACGGCAGGTGAGGGCGCGAGGGCGGGGCTTACTGGCAGGTCAGCGGTCGGGGGCGGGGGCGACGCGAATGCACCAGTGCGGAGGATGCTTTCGCTTGATTGACGGCGCCGCCGACCAATCGGTGGTGGGGGGGAAGAGCGCGAGGCGAAAAAGCCGGCTTCGGAGGCGGGGGAGAGCGGGACAACAACCAACGGGCGATGAAGCCGAGGGGCGTCGCCTGACGGACAGGACCTTGGGCCAATGGCAGGGACGGATTCCCGCCGGACCGCCAGGCGCAGCCAATGGCGGGCCGGGAAGGAGGCGGGACCTGGGACGGCCGAAGTTTTTTTTCCCCTCCTCTCTCTCGCCGCTCGGTTGACAGGAGCAGAAAGCGAACGCGGGGGAATAGCCGCCCTGAGGGACACGCACAAATCTTTCCTCCCCCCACCCCCTCTCTCTTTTTTTTATATAAAAGACACGCACACATTAAATCGCAGGTTATTTTTCTGTGTGACTGTCGTCTTGTCAAAATTGCTTAAATTACGAAAAATAAAAAAAAAGGAAGCCGTCGACGCCGGAACGACAGGTAAGAGATGATAATTCGACATATAATTGTTTTATTTGACGTCGGCGTCCAATTTAGTGGCTAAACAATCATCTGACCCCTTTTGCGCCCTCGCCGGTGTAAATTGGCCAAAAGCCACCTTGACAACAGGTAAGTGCGGGGTCAGAGGTCAGGAAGCGGGCTGGACCAATTGGGGAGCAGTATTTTATACCCGCCCTCCCATATGGCTCATATGCAGCAGACACCTCAAAACATTGGAGAGAATGTTGGAACATTGGAACCACCAACGCCAGACCCCGCAAGTCCACCGGAAGGATAGACGTGCCAACGTTGGCGTTCTCGCTCAGTGCCAACATTTCCCCGACATTGGAGTAAGTGCTGACCACGCTCGACCAGCTCCGCTGGGTGTGCCACGTCGTCCGCACGCCCCCCCCCACCCCCCCCCCCCCCACCGACGCGAGACTCCCGAAGCCGAAGGGAGCGCTCTACTCGGAGCTCCGACACGGCAGGCGAGCCCCCAGGGAACGCTTCAAGGACACCCGCCAAACCTCCTTGAGGCAGGCGAGCCCCCAGGTATGCAGTAGAAACGCTTCAAGGACACCTTGATTTAAAAAGTGCAATGTCTTCCCCCCCCCCCCCCACCGGTACCTGGGGATCCCCGGCCTGAGACCCGCCCAAAGTAGAGGAAGAGCATCCGGGAGGGCGCTGAGCAACTCTAGTCTCGTCAGCAAGAGCATGCAGAAATCAAGTGCAGGCAGCGGAAGGAACGTGCGGCAAACCAGACCCCCACCCACCCTTTCCTCCAACCACTGTCTGTCCCACCTGTGATGGGGACTGTGGTTCTCGTATTGAACTGTACAGCCACCTAAGAACTCATGTTAAGAGTGGAAGCGAGTCTTCCTCGATTTCGAGGGACTGCCTATGATGATGACCTTGACAATAGGTTAGAGGGGTCAGATGTCATGGAATGGGCTGAACCAATTGGGGAGAGGGGGATTGAGCTTCCCCCCCCCCCCCCCCACTACCACCACCAAACTGGGAGGAGGAAATGCAGCAGAGAAGATCATTGGCAGGGGGATGTCAGGAAGCAGTGCACTGCTTCCCTTGAAGTGCACACCCACTGTTGTGGGGCTGGAGGAGATCACAGAGAGAGAGAGAGAGGGGCGAGGACCATGGAGCGATTTGTAAACCAGGATGAGAATTTTGAAATCGAGTTGTTGCTTAACCGGGAGCAAATGTAGGTCAGCGAGCACAGGGGGTGGTGGATGAGCGGGACTTGGTGTGAGTTAGGATACGGGGCAGCGAGCACAGGGGGTGATGGGTGAGCAGGACTCGGTGTGAGTTAGGACACTGGGCAGTGAGCACAGGAGGTGAGGGGTGAGCGGGACTCGGTGCGAGTTAGGATATGGGGGCAGCCGAGTTTTGGATCACCTCTAGTTTCCGTAGGGTAGAATGTGGGAGGCCGGCCAGAAGTGCGTTGGAATGGTCATCTTTAGAGCTAACCAAGGCATGGATGAGGGTGCCCCAAAATGCTTCACAGCCACTTTATTCCAAGTGCAGTCGCTGTTGTAATGTAGGAAACACAGCAGCTCCGTTTGCGTACAGCAAGCTCCCACATGCAGGCAATCTGATAAATTATTCAGATCGTCTGTTTTTTTTTTAGTGATTTAAAAACAGAAAATGCTGGAAACAGCATTTAAATTCAGTCAATAAAATAAATCTGGCATTTATTTTTAAAAAGCGAGTATCAGTAGTGGTAACCATGAAACTAGTGGAATGTTATAAAAACCCATCTGGTTCACTAATGTCCTTTAGGGAAGGAAATCTGCCATCCTTCTAAGGTCTGGCCTATATGTGACTCCAGACCCACAGCAATGTGGTTGACTCTTAACTACCGTGGTGGCTCACCACCACCACCTCTTCAAGGGCAATTAGGGATAGGCAATAATTTCTGGCCTTGCTGACTGTGCCCACATCTATTCCTACGACTTATATAGCAGCTTTAATGCAGTAAAACGCCCCAAGGCGATTCCCATGAGTGAATAAATAAATAAAAAGGTCGGGCAGCATCTGTGGAGAGAGGAACAGTTATCGTGTCAGGTCAGTGCCCCTTCGTCACAGCTGGAAAGAGTTGAGAGATGCAACAGGGTTTTACATAGAAAATAGGTGCAGGAGTCGACCATGCACCACCATTCAATATGATCATGGCTGATCATGCAACTTCAGTACCCTATTCCTGCTTTCTCTCCATACCCCCTGATCCCTTTAGCCATGAGGGTCACATCTAACTCCCTTTTGAATATATCCAACGAACTGGCCTCAACAACTTTCTGTGGTCGAGAATTCCACAGGTTCACAATTCTCTGAGTGAAGAAGTTTCACCTCATCTCGGTCCTAAATGGCTTACCCCTTATCCTTAGACTGTGACCCCTGGTTCTGGATTTCCCCAACATCGGGAACATTCCAGTTCGTTAGATATATTCAAAAGGGAGTTAGATGCGGCTCTTACGGCTAAAGAGATCAAGAGGTATGGAGAGAAAGCAGGAATGGGGTACTGGGGTTGCATGACCAGCCATGATCATATTGAATGGTGGTGCAGGCTCGAAGGGCCGAATGGCCTACTCCTGCACCTATTTTCTATGTTTGTAGAATAGATGATTGATAGTAGCCTGCAGTGGGATGTGAGGAATCAGTGTTGCTGGTTTTTGGCCCTGTCTTAAGAAGAGCACACGTGGCCTCCTACCCCCATGTCCCCATTGGTACTCGCCAGCACTATCGTGCAGATGAGTTACAAGAAAGACTTGAATTTCTATAGCGCTTCTACAACCTCCGCACATCCCAAAGCTCTTTACAGCCAATGAAGGACTTCGTTCGAAGTGTGGTCACTGTTGTAATGTGGGAAACGCGGCAGCTCAATTTGTGCACAGCAAGCTCCCACACACAGCAATGTGACAGTGGCCCAGGTCGTCTGTTTTTGGAACTATTCTGGGAGCGCAAGGGGATATAATCAAAAAGCAAAATACTGCGGATGCTGGCAACCTGAAATAAAAACAGAAAATGCTGGCAATCTCAGCGGGTCAAGCAACATCTGTGGAGAGAGAAACGGAGTTAACGTTTCAGATCGATGACCCTTCGTCAGACTGGGAAATGTTCATGATGGAACACGTGACCTTTTGTTGGCCGGCGCAGATATAACGGTAAGTACTGCAGGGAATCGAGTACGGCCAGGGTGATCTCCTGGACTAGTGTCGATCGCCTGGATGGGTCGGAGAGGAATTTTCCCAGATTTCTTTCTCCCCAAATTGGCCTGGGTTTTTATCTGGTTTTTGCCTCTCCCAGGAGATCATGTGGCTCCGGTTGGGGTGGAGTGTAAAATGTTTCAGTGTAAGGGGTGCCGCAGTTGTGTGGGGCGGACTGGTTGGGCTGGGTGCTCTTTGCCTTTCCGCCATTGTTCATATGTTTATATGTAACCTTCAGGGCTGCTGACCGAGGGCCGAACGGCTCTTTATTGGCCGGCGCGGACACGACGGGCCGAAATGGCTTCCTTCTGCGCTGTAAATTTCTATGTATCTATATTTTTAAGGAAGTGCAGGGGGCACTGGAAGGGGGAGGGGAGGAAAGAACAAAAGGGAAAATCTGTGAGAGGGTGGAAGGCAGGAGAGATTTGAGAGACAAAAGGGATGACGGGCAGAAGTGAGATGGTAATGGCACAAGTTAAGAAACAAAAGATGAGTCTACAATAAGTTCAAGATCAAAATTAGTTCTAGGCTATTTCAAAGTGCTAACAGGATGGAAGAAATCTGGAACTGAATGGCTTTGTATATGCAGATTTTCTATTTTTAATTGTGTATTTTTGAGGGAGTGCAGCTAAGGTTCACCAGACTGATTCCCAGGATGGCAGGACTGACATATGAAGAAATACTGGATCGACTAAGCTTATATTCACTGGAGTTTAGAAGAATGAGAGGGGATCTCATAGAAACATATAAAATTCTGACGGGACTGGACAGGTTAGATGCAGGAAGAATGTTCCCGATGTTGGGGGAAGTCCAGAACCAGGGGTCACAGTCTAAGGATAAGGGGTAAGCCATTTAGGACCGAGATGAGGTGAAACTTCTTCACTGAGAATTGTGAACCTGTGGAATTCTCTACCGCAGAAAATTGTTGAGGCCAGTTCGTTAGATATATTCAAAAGGGAGTTAGATGTGGCCCTTACGGCTAAAGGGATCAAGGGGTATGGAGAGAAAGCAGGAGTGGGGTACTGAAGTTGCATGATCTGATTGAATGGTGGTGCAGGCGCGAAGGGCCAAATGGCCTACTCCTGCACCTATTTTCTATGTTTCTATGTCTCTTTCACCCCTCTCCCTGCCACCCCAAAGGCTGTGGATTTCGGGACAATTGGAGCTTTAAAGACCGAGACAGTTGGATTTTTGTTGGGTAAGGTAAGGGATACGGTGCAAAGGCAGGCAAATGGATTTGAGGTGCTGATCAGCCATGATCTAATTGAATGGCAGGGCAGGCTTGCGGGGCGGGATGTCTTCCTGTTCCCAATGTTCCCACATTCCTATGAAAGAAGACGCCAGCTTAATGGCTCATTTGGGGTCCCTTGTCCGATGTGGGGGCAGGAATCTGGGGTAAAGCGTTCCATTTGGAATGTGAACCTGTATTTTGAGGTACGACCTGAATGGCTTTGTATATCCAGCTTTTCCATTTTTAATTATGTATTTTTTGCTCCTTTCCACCTTCCTCTTCTGAAATTTTTGTATTCAAAGGTTCGAAAGGGGCAAAAAATATTTGGACCAGCAGCACCTATACATCAGCTGGTACTTGTGTTTAGCCAGAAATTTAAGGCACATAAATGATGTCAACTGTAGCTCAGTGACAGCACTCTCACTTCCTGAGGCAGAAGATTGTGGGTTCCAGTTGAGCATAAAATCCAGGACGATACACCCATTATAGTGCTAATGGAGCGGCGCACTGTCGGAGGGGCGGTCCCGAGGGAGCGGCGCACTGTCGGAGGGGCGGTCCCGAGGGAGCGGCGCACTGTCGGAGGGGCGGTCCCGAGGGAGCGCCGCACTGTCGGAGGGGCGGTCCCGAGGGGCAGTCAGTTGACTGTGTTGTTAAACCTTAGCGCTCTCAGGTGGATGTGAAAGATCTTGCGGCACTACTTTTGAAGAAGAGCGGAGGGAGTTCTCCCAGGTGCTCTGGCCAATATTTATCCCTCAACCAACACCTTTTTTAAAAACATGATCTGGGCCATGATCACTTGTGGGAGCTTGCTGTGCACAAATTGGCGGCTGCGGTTCCTGCATTACAACAGTGACTACACTTCAAAAAGCAGTTCCTAGGCTGGGACATCCTGAGATTGTGAGGGACACTGAAAAATGCCAGTCTGTCTTTTCTTAGGTTTTGTGTCCCAATTGGAGTCTAAGGTTGTGGCTGGATAATTTGAGCGCCAGCTATTAAGTTATTTGCTCCGGTGGCTTCATTTTGTCTGACCTGCTGCTGTCGTGGCCGTCTCAGGTCTTTATAGCCTGGGCTGTGGGATGCAACAGCAGTGCTAATGCTTTTGACTGTTTCCAGTGTCGGGTTTCTGATTCTTTCCCTCTCTCTCGCTCTCCTTCTCTCTCCGGGGCTGACAAGGGGGGGGGTTCTCGGCCGATTGGCGGGTGAAGGGTGGAAGAAGTTGCGCAAACCTCATTGTTGCATCTCTGACAGGTTGGAGGAAAGCGTCGACGATGTCGTAACCTGCGAGAACGAGGCTCGTAAGATTTGTGCTGCAGTCGGATCCCTGAGGTTGGATTATTGCCAGTTATCCTCTGCCGGTAAGAGCATTATTTATTTCAAAAAAGCTGCTGCTTTTGATGTCTCCGCTTTTGATGTTGGATCCTACGCTGTCATCATAGCAGGCCCTTGGAATCGAGGAAGACTTGCTTCCACTCTTAGAATGAGTCCTTAGGTGGCTGAACAGTCCAATACGAGAGCCACAGTCCCTGTCATAGGTGGGACAGACAGTGGTTGAGGGAAGGGGAGGGTGGGACTGGTTTGCCGCACGCTCCTTCCGCTGCCTGCGCTTGGTTTCTGCACGCTCTCGGTGACGAGACTCGAGGTGCTCAGCGCCCTCCCGGATGCACTTCCTCAACTTAGGGCGGACTGGTCTTTGGGCCAGGGACTCCCAGGTGTCGGTGGGGATGTTGCACTTTTATCAGGGAGGCTTTGAGGGTGAACCTGTAACGTTTCCTCTGCCCACCTTTGGCCCTTTTGCCGTGAAGGAGTTCCGAGCAGAGTGCTTGCTTTGGGAGTCAGCGTTCAGCCATGAACTCATTGAATGGCGGTGCAGGCTAGAAGGGCTGAATGGCCTACCCCTGCACCTATTTTCTATGTTTCTATGTTTCTATGTCTCGTATACCTGCAGAACAATTCCTTAACTCTGTGTAACTTGTGTCTAATATAATATATATATTTCCCAAATATATATACACATGTTGGTGGACAGTTCCATCGGTGTCAGAACCGTTCCCCCCCCCCCCCCCCCCCCGCCCCCTTCACCATCCGCCGCCCTTGTATAGGTGTTCCTCCTTCTCGTGTGGATCTGTTATGTTGCTGCCAGGATATTTTACTCGGTGGCGAGTGGTTGAAGTCAAAGCTGGGCCTTTCAGCCTGTCTTTATCTCCGACGACGTGAGTCAAACCCTCGCCTCTGAGTCAGTGGGTTCAAGTTCCACTCCAGGGACTTGAGCACAAAAATGCAGGCTGACGCTCCCAGTGCCAGTACTGAGGGAGCGCCGCACTGTCGGAGGGACAGTGCTGAGGGAGCACCACACTGTCGGAGATGCTGTCTATTGGATGTGACGTTAAACCGAGACCCCGTCTGCCCCCTCGGGTGGACCTAAAAGATCCCAGGGCCACTAATTCGAAGAAGAGAAGTGGGGAGGTTCTCTACGGTGTCCTGGGCAATATTTATACCTCAAACATCACTTTAAAATTAAAAAAAACGGATGATCTGGGTCATTATCACATTGCTGTGTGTGGGAGCTTGCTGTGCGCAAATTGCCTGCCACGTTTCCCACATTACAAGTGATTGCACTTCAAAAAGTACTTCATTGGCTGTGAAGCGCTTTGGAACGTCCTGAGGTTGTGAATAGCGCTATACTGTATAAATTAAATCAGCTAACTCGGTGCAGACCTGGGAACGCCTGGTCTGAATGGTTCAGTAGCACACTAGGCACTGCCTTCACCCACTCGGCCATTGGCAAAACGTACTGTATTGAACTGATTGTGGTCATTTACACAGTCGTTTGCAAGTGATGGGATCAATCACCCATTCTGTTTGACCGTGTAGAAGGTGTATTTTAAAGTGGTTGTAGCATAGAACTCTCGCCACGTGCTATATCATCAGTGTGCTGAAACCTTCATCCATGCCCTCGTTACCTCTAGACTTGTCTATTCCAACGCACTCCTGGCTGGCCTCCAACATTCTACCCTACATAAACTAGAGGTGATCCAAAACCTGACTGCCCTTCTCCTAACTCGTACAGAGTCCCGCTCACCCATCACCCCCTGTGCTCGCTGCCCCGTGTCCTAGCTCACCCATCACCCTCTGTGCTCGCTGCCCCGTGTCCTAACTCGCACCGAGTCCCGCTCACCCATCACCCCCTGTGCTCGCCGACCCGTGTCCTAACTCGCACCAAGTCGCACTCACCTATCTGTCCCTGTGCTCGCTGCCCCCGTGTCCTAACTCACATCGAGTCCCGCTCACCCATCACCCCCCTGTGCTCGCCGACCCGTGTCCTAACTCGCACCCAGTCGCACTCGCCTATCACTTCTGCGCTCGCTGACCTACATTGGCATCCAGTAAAGCAAAGCCTTGATTTTCAAAATTGTCATGCTTGTTTCCAAATCCTTCAATGGCTTTTCCTCTTCCGATCTCTGTAACCTCCTCCAGCCCCACAACAACCCCCCCCACCCCCGCCACCGCCCCCCAGCCTCGCTCAACCATTGGCGGCCGTGCCTTCAGTTGTCTGGGCTCTAAGCTCTGGAACTCTCTCCCTAAACCTCTCCACCTCTCTTGCATCCTATTAAGATGCTACTTAAAACCTACATCTTTGAACAAGCTTTTGGTCACCTGCGCTAATTTCTCCTCATGCGGCTTGGCGTCAAATTCTTTTATCTCATAATACTCCTGTGGAAGTGCCTTGGGACGTTTCACTACGTTAAAGGCGCTATATAAATACAAGTTGTTGTATGGTTGGAGCTCTGTATCTCTGCAGGTCATGTTACCTGAGCTTCAGTCTATATATCATTTAAGTAAATATATACCTTTTTTAAGCATTCAGATAATGAGTTGCAGGGTACGAGCACACCAGGAAGATGACATCATAAACCGGTGGAGTATACTTTGGACGACTTTTGTAATATATGCAACTTCCTGCTTGCTAACTTCCCGCATTTAAAAATGAAAATGAGGAAGTTTGAGGGAAGAACCAAGACCCATAGTGTAGGTGTAATGTATACTCCTGTGAGTATGCTCGTGGGTTTGTAGAGCTGTTGCATTGTGAGTGGCTCAGCCAGTCACGTGATGTTCACATGACTCAATAAAACCCCGGCCAGTTAGGTCTAGGTCTAGGTCTCTTCCTATCTCTCTAATCTCCTACAGCCCCACAACCCTACAAGATATCTGCGTTCCTCCAATTCAGCCCCCCCCGCCCCACCACGATTTCCATCGTTCCACCATTCAGCTGCCTGGGCCCCAAGCTCTGGAATTCCTTCCCTAAACCTCTCCGCCTCTCTCTCCTCCTCTAAGATGCTCCTGAAAGCCGACCTCTTTGACCCAGCTTTTGGTCATCTGCCCTAACATCTCATTATGTGGCTCGGTGTCAAATTTTGATAACACTTCCGCGAAGTGTCTTGGGATGCTGTATAAATGCAAGTTGTTGTTGTAGTGCCTGACATCAAGTCTTGGATGACTCAATGTTTTCTCCAGCTCAATGCAGGCAAAACTGCAATCAGTTGGTTGTTGGGGTGAGAACTTGCACCTGCCGGGCTGGCCCATGCAGACCAGGAAGGCCCCCATCATGGCTGATCATGCAACTTCAGTACCCCGTTCCTGCTTTCTCTCCATACCCCTTGATCCCTTTAGCCATAAGGGCCACACCTAACTCCCTTTTGAATATATCCAACGAACTGGCCTCCACAACTTTCTGTGGTAGAGAATTCCACAGGTTCACAACTCTCTGAGTGAAGAAGTTTCTCCTCATCTCAGTCCTAAATGGCTTTCCCCTTGGACTGTGTGACCCCTGGATCTGGACTTCCCCAACATCGGGAACATTCTTCTTGCATCTAACCTGTCCCGTCAGAATTTTGTGTGTTTCCATGACATCCCCTCTCATTCATCTAACTTCCAGTGAATATAAGCCTAGTCGATCCAGTCTTTCTTCATATGTCAGTCCTGCCATCCCGGGAATCAGTCTGTTGAACCTTTGCTGTACTCCCTCAATAGAAAGAATGTTCTTCCTCAGATTAGGAGACAAAAACTGCAAAACTACTCAAGGTGTGGTCTCACCAAGGCCCTGTACAACTGCAGTAAGACTTCCCTGCTCCTATACTCACATCCACTCGCTATGAAGGCCAGCATGCCATTTGCTTTCTTCACTGCCTGCTGTACCTGCATGCCTACCTTCAGTGATTGATGTACCATGACACCCAGGCCTCGTTGCACCTCCCGTTTTACTATTCACTGCTCAACTTCCCCATGGTTCTGGGGAACGGAGCTTGGCTCGGGTTCCTGCTCCTAACTGCCATCCTGCACTTTATAACTAATTCTTGAGGGTTCAAGTCGCACTCCCAAGAATTGAGCACAAAATCTAGGCTGACACTCCAGTGCAGTACTGCACTGTCAGTGATGCAGTCTTTAGAAACATAGAAAATAGAAGCAGTAGTAGACCATTCGGCCCTTCGAGTTTGCACCACCATTCAATATGATCATGGCTGATCCTCTATCTCAACACCATATTCCTGCTTTCTCCCCATACCCCTTGATGCCTTTTGTGTCTAGAAATCTATCTATCTCCCTCTTAAATATATTCAGTGACTTGGCCTCCACAGCCTTCTGTGGTAGAGAATTCCACAGGTTCACCGCCCTCGGAGTGAAAACATTTCTCCTCATCTCGGTCCTAAATTTCCTACCCCGTATCCTGAGACTGTGACCCCTTGTTCTAGACCTCCCAGCCCGAGGAATCATTCTCCCCACATCCAGTCTGTCCAAACCCGTCTGAATTTTATACGGTTCAATGAGATCCCCTCTCATTCTTCTAAACTCCAGTGAATACAGGCCCAGTCAGCCCACTCTCTCCTCATATGACAGTCCTGCCATCCCAGGAATCAGTGTGGTGAACCTTCGCTGCACTCCCTCTATGGCAAGGAGATCCTTTCTTGGGTAAGACGAGACATTGCAGCGAAGCCCCATTTACCCCCTCAGGTGGATGTAAAAGATCCCATGGACATTATCGTAAGAATAACAGGGGGAGTTCTTCCCAATGTCCAAGCCAATATTTATCCCGCAACGAGACCTGGGTGTCATGGTACATCAGTCATTGAAGGTTGGCATGCAGGTACAGCAGGCGGTGAAGAAGGCAAATGGCATGCTGGCCTTCATAGCGAGGGGATTTGAGTATAGGAGCAGGGAGGCCTTACTGCAGTTGTACAGGGCCTTGGTGAGACTACACCTTAAGTATTGTGTGCAGTTTTGATCTCCTAATCTGAGGAAGGATATTCTTGCTATTGAAGGAGTGCAGCAAAGGTTCCCCAGACTGATTCCCGGGATGGCAGGACTGACATTATGAAGAAAGACTGGATCGACTAGGCTTATTGTCACTGGAATTTAGAAGAATGAGGGGGGATCTCATAGAAACATATAAAATTCTGACGGGATTGGACAGATTAGATGCAGGAAGAATGTTCCCGATGTTGGGGAAGTCCAGAATCAGGGGTCACAGTTTAAGGATAAGGGCTAAGCCACTTGGGACCGAGATGAGGAGAAACTTCTTCACTCAGAGTTGTTAAACTGTGGAATTCTCTACCACAGAAAGTTGTTGAGGCTAGTTCTTTCGATATATTCAAAAGGAAGTTAGATGTGGCCCTTACGGCTAAAGGGATCAAGGGGTATGGAGAGAAAGCAGGAATGGGGTACTGAAGTTGCATGATCAGCCATGATCATATTGAATGGTGGTGCAGGCTCGAAGGGCTGAATGGCCTACTCCTGCACCTATTTTCTATGTTTCTATGTAACCAGCATCACTAATTACTGATCGTGATCTCATTGTTGTTTGTGGGATCTTGCTGTGTGCAAATTGGCTGCTGTGTTTCCTACATTACAAGAGTATTTCTTGAAGAACACTTCAAAAGTATTTCATTGGCCTAAGATCATGATAAAGGTGTGATTGAAATGCAAGTCTTTCTTTCTTAAGGAGCACAGTATACTTTGCATGGAAAAATAAGATCAAAGCCAGGTGTGCATCCGATCTAAAATGTTTAGAGACCTGGAAGGGAGTGTGACTATGAACCGTTTGTTCCCTTGTCAGAAATTAAACATTGTCCTCTCTGCCAAAACAAGGCACTGGGATTTGGTGTGTTTTTTTTTAAATTGCCTTTGCTGCAGAGTATCAGCAGAGGATGGATTGAGCCTCCCTGTGTGTATCTGATACCAGGAACTTCGACAATCTGAATTGTCTGAATTGCAGTGTAAAGTCCTGTCCCCTCAGTACAGATTCACACGAGGCATGTTGTGAAGTCAAGGTCACACTGGACCTGCACCTTTATTTCACAGCTCTGGAATGCTGCACTTGCCTGAGACCTGTCCTTATATACCTGTCTCTTGCAAGTGCACCCCTGGTGCTAAGGTATGCTGGTGGTTACAGGTCATATCTTATTACAGTCATGTACAGCATGTTGGGATACAGTTATATATAATAATGTAAGATACATGACAGGCAGCAATCGCCAATGTTGCCCGGTCACTTTTTTTGTTTCTTTCTGCAGTATGATGGTAATTTCCACAAAATTGCAAGCACCTCTGGAAAGTGTTGCTGTTAAATGGATAAATCTAGGTCACGGTCAAGCTCTTCAAGACGGAAAGTAGTGGGTGCAAGAAATCAAAAGGTGGTGGCTTGGCAGTGTCAAGTGCCAGGTTTCAACAGACTAAATACAGTTGTTTGCTGTCGTAGGGCAAAAGAGAGCCCAGGGGTGGTGAGGAGCTCCACAGTTTTGAGGAAAGAACGCGTTCTAATAGGATCCAAGTGCTTGAGGGTCAGCCGTGGCTCAGGGGGCAGGGCAGCACTCTCTCTTGCCTGAGTCAGAAGGTTGTGGGTTCAAGTCCCACTCCAGGGACTTGAGCACAAAAATCTAGGCTGACGCTCCCAGTGCAGTGCGGATGGATTGCTGTATCACTAAAGTCGCAATGCAGGAGGGAAAGGCCATTTTAAAATTAAGAACAAAGCTCTGGGGGCTTCCTTTCTAGCATTGAAACGCAGAAAGGTGAAACTTGTCTCAAATCTTGGTCGGACTACACTCGGAATACTGTGTGCATTTCTGGTCTGCATCAACATTCCTGCTAAGCTGCGAGGCTGTGCAGCGGTCTGGAGGTCCCATGCAAGCCGGTTACTAGTCTTTCCTTGGAAGAAACTGTGCGTGTGCGAAAATTTGAATGGGCCACGCAGCCAGTTAAAGGGACCGTGCGCACAAAATATAATTGGAGGGAACAATGGTCTCCATGTTATAAATTAGATATCGAGGCACTGGAGAAGGTGCAAGAGATTTACAAAGATGTTATCAGAACTGAGAGGCTGTAATCATCAGCCATATAGGGTATTGGTGAGGCCACACCTGGAGTACTGCGTGCAGTTTTGGTTTCCATATTTACTAAAGGATATACTTGCTTTGGAGGCAGTTCAGAGAAGCTTCACTCGGTTGATTCCGGGGATGAGGGGGTTGACTTATGAGGGAAGGTTGAGCAGGTTGGGGCCTCTACTCATTGGAATTCAGAAGAATGAGAGGTGATCTTATCGAAACGTATAAGATTATGAGGGGGCTTGACAAGGTGGATGCAGAGAGGATGTTTCCACTCATGGGGGAGACTAGAACTAGAGGGCATGATCTTAGAATAAGGGGCCGCCCATTTAAAACTGAGATGAGGAGAAATTTCTTCTCTTGAGGGTTGTAAATCTGTGGAATTTGCTGCCTCAGAGAGCTGTGGAAGCCGGGACATTGAATAAATTTAAGACACAGATCGTTTCTTAACCGATAAGGGGTTATGGGGAGCGGGCGGGGAAGTGGAGCTCAGTCCATGATTGGATCAGCCATGATCGTATTAAATGGCAGAGCAGGCTCGAGGGGCCGAATGGCCTACTCCTGCTCCTATTTCTTATGTTCTTATCAGGGAAGACTGAACAGGCTGGGACTCTTTCCGCTAGAAAAGGGAAGGCTGAGGGGTGACCTGATGGAGATCTTTTAAAATTATGAAAGATTTCGATAGGGTAGATGCAGAGAAGATGTTTCCACTTGTGGGGTGGGGGGGGGGGGGGGATGGGGGAGACCAGAACTAGGGGGCCATCAATATCAGACAGTCACTAATAAACCCAATGGGGAATTCGGGAGAAACCTCTACCCAGAGAGCGGTGAGAATGTGGAACTTGCTGCCACAGGGAAGGGGTTGAAGCGAATAGTATCGATGCATTTAAGGGGAAGCTGGATAAAAACACGAAGGAGAAAGGAATAGAAGGATATGGTGATATAGTGAGATGACGAGGGGTGGGAAGAATCCCGGAGCAGTTTCTGTGCTGTCGAGTCTATGTAATTCTGTGAGTAAATGTAAGTTGTTAGTCAATCTCAAAGGGTTACACTGGAGCACGAGAGCCTGTGATGTCATGCCTGTCTGTTAATAAGTTGCTTCTAGAAATTCCACTGAGTACATGTGACCCAATAATTTAGAAATAATTCATTTTGTGTCTGAATGTCATCATCCTAGGCGGTCCCTCGAACGAGGATGACTTGCTTCCACGAGAGTTCACAGGTGTTTCGATGAAGGACCCGATGTTCCAGTCCTGAACTCCAGTTGAGGGGGTGGAAGATGCCTGTGGGTGGATTTTTTTAACGTGGGGTGGCCGTTGCACACCAGCCACCACACGGGCTTGACAGAGCGAGGTCTTTGTCCAGGGGCAAGGGTTAACCAGGACGACTGAAGACCTGCTCTGCTGCACGGACCTAGTGCGCGCGCACATCGCACAGTGTGGGCTGGGCCCGTGCTACCCCTGGGCCCTCGCCTGTGAGTGTTTGCTGTCTGTGTCTCTACCCCGGTGTCCTGGGGCCAATATTTATCCCTCAACCAACATCACTAAAACACATTATTCAGTCAGTATCATATTGCTGTGCGCAAATTGGCTGCTGCGTTTCCCTACACTTCAACAACAACAACTGCACTTCAAAAGTACTTCATCGGCTGTAAAGTACTTTGGGACTTCTGGAGGTTGGGAAAGGTGCTATATAAATGCAATTTCTTGCTGATGTGATAATGACTGGATAATATGTCAGCCAATGAAGTACTTTTGAGCTGCGGTCGCTGTTGAAATGTAGGCATACACGGCAGCCAAACTGCGCACAGCAAGCCCCCACAAACAGCAATGTGATGATGACTGGACAATATGTTTTAGTGATGGGAGTGACCAGCAGGAGGAATCTGGGCGGTGCCTTGGGATAGCGATAGGCAGAGAAGAAGTCACAACAGCGCTTGGTGGAAAATGTGTGGGGATGTTGAGCAAGGATAGGACTGTGATGGCCTGCCGCATTGGATGGTAAGGGCCTATTTCCATTGGCGGAGGGGTCTATTACGAGGGGGCATAGTTTTAAGATGGTTGGTGGAAGGTTTAGAGGGGATTTGAGGTGGTGGGGGCTTCTTTATGCAGAGGGTTGTGGGGGTCTGGAACTTGCTGTCTGGAAGAGTGGTGGATGCAGAAACCCTCACCACTTTTAAGAGATGGTTGGCTGGGCACCTGGGCCCCAAGTTTCCACATGATTTGCTCCTGATTTTTAGGAGCAACTGGTGTAGAACGGAGTATCTTAGAAATCGGAATTCTCCACATTTAGTTTGCTCCAGTTCTAGTCAGGTAGAACAGTTTCACTTTGGAACAGAATTTTCTTTTCAAAAGGGGGCGTGTCCGGCCACTTATGCCTGATTTCAAAGTTTCGTGAGTGAAAACTTACTCCAAACTAACTTAGAATGGAGTAAGTGAAGATTTTTGTACGCTCGAAAAAACCTTGTCTATACTTTAGAAAATCAGGCGTAGGTTACAAATTCGGCGTAGGGAACGAGGTGGGGGGTGAGGGGGGGGAAGGGAAGTCATTAAATTCTACAATCAATCATTAGTTATACTTATACAAATATTATACAAATAAATCCAATCTGAATAAAAATTTATTAGCAAAGAAAAGATTAAATAAACCATGTTCCTACCTGTGTGAAAGTGCTTCAGGCAGGCCTTTCATGTTGGAGACAGGCAGCGGTGTGGCGTCAGTGTCTCGATGGCAGTGGCAGCAAGCTTCGAGTTGAGCTGCGGTGCTTGAGGCAGGCCTTCATTCTCTTCGTGGCTGGCTGCGAAGAAGCAGCACCGGACGGACCCGAGGCCATTCGGCCATGAGATAGCAGCGGCGTCAGTGGCTGGCCGGCAGCCGAAGAATCAACGCAGGACACACGCAGCTCATTAAGGTTCTTGAGGCCTTTCGGCCACGCTTTAGGGGCGACGTCATTGGCTGGCCGGCAGCCAAAGAATCAGCAACGGACGGACGTGAGGCCATTCGGCCATAGGATATCAGCGGCGTCAGTGGCTGGCCGGCAGCCGAAGATACAGCAGCAGCCTTCGAGCTGTGAGGGGGCCTGAGGCCATTTGGACAGGGAGAGGCAGCCACATCGACAGTTTTATATTTAAATTTGCAGAATGGGTGCTGCATTGTCAACACCACGTATTATTGCAAAGTTGAATTGGCACTCTTATTTCCCCAAACACACAGTCCTTCATTTGCATGCACCAATGCAGCACCGGTTCTGCAAGTTTAGCAGTGAAAAGCTGAACTCACTGATTTCAGCAGGTGATTTATTCAGCAGTGCTGCTAAAAGCACTCCCTCACACACAGAAATATAAAAAAAAATTAAATTACAAGCCTTTGCAGGGATCCAAGAAACAAATCTTCACTTTTTCTGCAGTATTTTTAAAAATGGCCGAGTGCCAATGTTTGTGTGAGACTGCGCGTGCGCGCACGCTCCAACGCGCACGCGCAGGGTTGCCGGCACCACGAAGGCTAATTTAAATTGTACCCGCCCCCTGCTGCTTAGAAAATTGGCGCGAGTGTTGGGCTCCGCCCCCTGCTGCGAAGAGCGCGCCGCGCCAAGCAGACATCAAGCTCCAAGGAGCTCGAGAATATCGGATTTTTTTTTTTAGGCGCAGTTTTCGGCGCGAAAAACAGGCGCCCAGCTCGGAGGTGCGCCGTTTTCGCTGCGGCACGAAACTTGGGGAGTTAAAGTGCAGTAACCTGCAGGGTTACGGACCTAGAGCTGGTAATTGGGATTAGACTGGATGACCTTTTGTTGGTCGGCGCAGATATAATGGTGAGTACTGCACGGAATCGAATACGGCCAGGGTGATCTCCTGGACGAGTGTCGATCGCCTGGATGGGTCGGAAAGGAATTTTCCCAGATTTTTTTCTCCCCAAATTGGCCTGGGTTTTTATCTGGTTTTTGCCTCTCCCAGGGGATCACGTGGCTCCGGTTGGGGTGGAGTGTAGAATGTTTCAGTGTAAGGGGTGTCGCAGTTGTGTGGGGCGGACTGGTTGGGCTGGGTGCTCATTACCTTTCTGCCATTGTTCATGGGTTTATATTGTAACCTTTAGGGCTGCTGACCGAGGGCCGTGCGGCTCTTTGTCGGCCAGCGTGGACACGATGGGCTGAAATGGCCTCCTCTGCGCTGTAAATGTCTATGTTTAATTGCAGCACTCGCTCTCTGGCTCACGCGAGCAGAATGGGCCCTTGGTGACATATCAGTGGACTGCAGGAGCCCTATACCCCAGCAAGAGCCCAAAGCCTTCTGGAGCAGGAGGGAGCTGTGCTGTTTTAAGTGATAACCTGGAAAAGCGTGTGTGTGTGAGAGAAAGCTGCTGTTGACCTACATGGCAATACCCAGCTCCTAATCCTCGCCGCCATTGAGGTAAAATGATCCATTTGCTCAGCCAGGGCTTGTGTTACAGTCTGTGACTTCTGAGATCAGCGGGGCAGATAGCAAGACCAGAGGGTGCTGTGTCACCTTGGGGCTTCGGGGTGCTTGTAGCTGAAAAGCGTGGGGGAAAGTGAAACAACTTTACTGCTGAGGTGGATAAACATGGATGGAACAATTATCGGCCCAGTTCTTAAAGAAGGAAGTGTATTTCTTTGAATTTCTACGTTAACGTAAATAAGGATCTGTGACTTTCAAATGCATTATTTTTAGCATGCATATTAAGGCTTTCAAAAAAATGGGTTGCAGTCTGCGTTAAGGTGGGAATTTAGGTGTACATAACATAAGAAATAGTAACAGCAGTAGGCCATACGGCCCCTCGAGCCTGCTCCGCCATTCAATGCGATCATGGCTGATCTGATCATGGACTCAGCTCCACTTCCCTGCCCGCTCCCCATAACCCCTTATTACATAGACATAGAAACATAGAAAATAGGTGCAGGAACAGGCCATTCGACCCTTCGAGCCTGCACTACCATTCAATATGATCATGGCTGATCATGCAACTTCAGTACCCCATTCCTGCTTTCTCTCCATACCCCTTGATCCCTTTAGCCATAAGGGCCACATCTAACTCCCTTTTGAATATATCCAACGAACTGGCCTCAACAACCTTCTGTGGTGGAGAATTCCACAGGTTCACAATTCTCTGAATGAAGAAGTTTCTCCTCATCTCGGTCCTAAATGGCTTACCCCTTATCCTTAGACTGTGACCCCTGGTTCTGGACTTCGCCAACATTGGGAACATTCTTCCTGCATCTAACCTGTCCAGTCCCGTCAGAATGTTATATATTTCTATTAGATCCCCTCTCATTCTTCTAAATTCCAGTGAATATAAGCCTAGTTGATCCAGTCTTTCTTCATATGTCAGTCCTGCCATCCCAGGAATCAGTTTGTTCTCTTATCGGTTAAAAAAACTGTCTATCTCTGTCTTAAATTTATTCAATGTCGTGACTTCCACAGCTCTCTGAGGCAGCGAATTCCACAGATTTACAACCCTCTGAGAGAAGAAATTTCTCCTCATCAGTTTTAAATGGGCGGCCCCTTATTCTAAGATCATGCCCCCGAGTTCTAATCTTCCCCATCAGTGGAAACATCCTCTCTGCATCCATCTTGTCGAGCCCCCTCACAATCTTTTATGTTTCGATAAGATCACCTCTTATTCTTCTGAATTCCAATGAGTAGAGGCCCAACCTCCTGAACCTATCCTCATAAGTCAACTCCCTCCTCCCCGGAATCAACGGAGTGAACCTTCTCTGAACTGCCTCCAAAGCAAGTATATCCTTTCGTAAATATGGAAACCAAAACTACACGCAGTACTCCAGGTGTGCTAAAAAATGACTGTCTCGAGGGAACTGAAAGCTGCTGAATGGGGGCCATTCTCTGCCAGGCTCGTTTTTGTACCAGGGCGCACATCTTGCTTTTTAAAAAATTCATTTCTGGGATGTGGGCATCGCTGGCAAGGCTGGCTTTTATTGCCCATCCCTAATTGCCCCTGGAGAAGGTGGTGGTGAGCCGCCGCCTTGAACCGCTGCAGTCCGTGTGGTGAAGGTGCTCCCACAGTGCTGTTGGGGAGGGAGTTCCAGGATTGTGACCCAGCGACGATGAAGGAATGGCCGATATATTTCCAAGTCGGGCTGGTGTGTGACTCTGAGGGGAACGTGGAGGTGGTGGTGTTCCCATGCGCCTGCTGCCCTCGGCGGTGGAGGTCGCGGGTTTGGGAGGTGCTGCTGAAGAAGCGTTGGCGAGTTGCTGCAGTGCATCTTGTAGACGGTGCACACTGCAGCCACGGTGCGCCGGTGGTGGAGGGAGTGAGTGTTGAAGGTGGTGGGTAGTGTGCTGATGAAGCAGGCTGCTTTGTCCTGGATGGTGTCGAGCTTCTTGAGTTGCACACATGCAAGCCTGTGAGCCGCCAATTTGTGTCGTGGTCCCTCTACTCTGCCTTCTGTAAGGCTGCCCATCCCAGGGGGGACACCAAAGGAGGCTGCTGTCCCTGTTGAGATCAGCAGCGACTGGGCTTTGAGCCCGCGATGTTCTGATCATTTGACGGAGTCGTGCTGTCAAGGACGGAGGAAGTCCGAAGCTGGGTCAAAGAGGTAGGTTTTAAGCAGCGTCTTGAAGGAATTAGAGAGGTAGAGAGGTTTAGGCAGGGAGTTCCAGAGCTTGGGGCCTCGGCAATAGAAGGCACGGCCACCAATGGTGGAGCGATTATAATCAGGGATGCTTGGCAGGGCGGGGGGGTGCATTATGGGGCTGGAGGAGATTACGGAGATAGGGAGGGGTGTAGGTACTGGAGGAGGTTACAGAGATAGGGAGGAGTGTAGGGGCTGGAGGAGGTTACTGTGAAAGGGAGGGGTGTAGGGGCTGGAGGAGGTTACAGAGATATAGGGGTGCAGGGGCTGGAGGAGGTAACAGATAGGGAGGGGTGTAGAGGCTGGAGGAGGTTACAGAGATAGGGAGGGGGGCGAGGAGGCCATGGAGGGATTTGTAAACCAGGATGAGAATTTTGAAATCGAGGCGTTGCTTAACCGAGAGCCATTGTAGGTCAGCGAGCACAGGGTGTGATGGGTGAGCGGGACTCGGTGTGAGTTAGGACACAGGGCAGCGAGCACAGGGGGTGATAGGTGAGCAGGACTGGGTGCGAGTTAGGACACGGGGGCAGTGAGCACAGTGGGTGATGGGTAAGCGGGTCTCGGTGCGAGTTAGGACACGGGGGCAGCGAGCACAGGGGGTGATGGGTGAGCGGGACTCGGTGCGAGTTAGGACACAGGGCAACGAGCACAGGGGGTGATGGGTGAGCGGGTCTTGGTGCGAGTTAGGACACGGGGGCAGTGAGCACAGGGGGTGATGGGTGAGCGGGACTCGGTGTGAGTTAGGACACGGGGGCAGTGAGCACAGGGGGTGATGGGTGAGCGGGACTCGGTGTGAGTTAGGACACTGGGGCAGCGAGCACAGGGGGTGATGGGTGAGCGGGACTCGGTGCGAGTTAGGACACAGGGCAGCGAGCACAGGGGGTGATGGGTGAGCAGGACTTGGTGCGAGTTAGGACAGGGGATAATGGGTGAGCGGGACTCGGTGCGAGTTAGGACACGGGGCAGTTTTGGATCACCTCTAGTTTACGTCGGGTAGAATGTGGGAAGCCGACCAGGAGTGCGTTGGAATAGTCAAGTCTGGAGGTAACAAAGATGAAGGTTACAGCAGCGGATGAGCTGAGGCAGGGGTGGAGACGGGTGATGTTACGGAGGGGGAAATAGGCGTGTTTAGTTATGCCAGTTACAAGGAGCAGTTTGTAGATGATTTTGGAGTAGCTGGTAGTCTCGGTGACAGTAACTAGAGATCAGGTTGACTCGAGAATGGACCAATTTGCTGGAAGGTGGGGAAACTGGATGCACCTCTTGCAGGCTGCTGCTTTGCTTCAAAAAGAAGTTCTCTTCTGATGTGCGGTCACTGCTATGCCAGTAAACTCGGCAGCCAATTTGTGCACCAATGAGGTAGCTGACCTGATGGATCTTGTGTTGGTCGAAGGTGCGGACACCATGAGGCCACCTGAACACATTTAACGTCACCTCTGACAATGTAGCACTCCCTCGGCGCTGTGTCAGCCTGGGTTATGTGCTCAAGTCTCTGGAGTGGGGTTTGAAGTCTCCTGACCCAGAGCAGAGAGCTTCCCAATTCAGAGAAACTCCGATTTTAGATGGAGGGAGTGCTTTGGACTGAAACATTTCTTTCGTGTCTGTCTTCTTCCCTCACCCCCATCCCAAAGAATACTTTTGACTTGAAGTGCCACCGGCCTGCCTTGGATTAGATGCTGCAAGCCAGGAAGAAAAATGCAGAAGTTTGAAACTCCTGTTGAAATTCTTTACTGCGCTGTTTAGTGTTTCAAGCTGTTGGACAGAACTGTCATATCATTTATACAAGTATTTTGACCTCTGCTCCTTCAAATGATGTGGACCATACTCGCTATCTCCTGTACAGAACAAGACCTTTCAGGGTGTTCCTTTTGATGGATGAGGTTGGCAATGACTTGCCGCCTTCTGTCTGCTCCTGTCTCTCTCTCTCTCTCTCTCTCTCTCTCTCTCTCTCTCTTTCTCTCTCCCTCTCGCTGTGTGCGCCTCTCTCTCTCTCCCTCTCGCTGTGTGCGCCTCTCTCTCTCTCTCTCTCTCTCGCTGTGTGCGCCTCTCTCTCTCTCTCTCTCTCGCTGTGTGCGCCTCTCTCGCTCTCTCTCTCTCGCTGTGTGCACCTCGCTCTCGCTGTGTGCGCCTCTCTCTCTCTCTCTCTCTCGCTGTGTGCGCCTCTCTCTCTCTCTCGCTGTGTGCGCCTCTCTTTCTCTCTCGCTGTGTGCGCGCCTCTCTCTCTCGCTGTGTGCGCCTCTCTCTCTCTCTCTCTCTCTCTCTCTCTCTCTCTCTCTTTCTCTCTCGCTGTGTGCGCCTCTCTCTCTCTCTCGCTGTGTGCGCCTCTCTCTCTCTCTCGCTGTGTGCGCCTCTCTCTCTCTGTTTCTCTCGCAGTATGTCTGTGTCTCTCTCACTCTGTGTCTAGTTCTGCCTCTTTCTCTTGCTCTCTGTGTGCATCTTTGTCTTTCTGTCTGTGTCTCTCTTTCTCTCACTCCAGAAATGTGTCGCAAACAATCTATACTGTCTGACGCAATGGCCTTTCCCGGCAACTTACTCCACGCTCTAAGTTACAAAGCTCTAACCAACAAGCTCGGGTCACACCAGAAACTTGAGTGGGGCTCATCTTTGTAATCTGAACCCAGAGATCAAGATACAGTCTTCAATTTACTGAGAGGAGCTGAGTGTTTATATCTTTGGAAACTCCTGGTAGAGGTGTGAGCTCTCCAGTAGATTCTTCTTCAGTGTGTGGTGTTAGGTTTGTAGAAATTATGTCGGTAGAAGGAGAGGTTCGAACCTTGCAACGTCCTTTGTTAGGTGCACGTTAAAAGGGATTCGCATTTGCATCACCCCTTGTCTCTCAAAGCGCTTCATGAACAATAAATGAACTTTAAGTCCAGCGCCTCCATTTTGCCAACCGTGGGGGGGGGGCGGTGTTGTTTTTACACACAGCAAGATCCCACAAATTTCCATCAGATTGGCAACCAGTTAATCTGTTCCTGACGTTGGCTGAGAGGGGGCAGTTGCCCAGGACAAGGGGAGAACTCCCAGATCTTTGAACAGTACTCTGGGAGACAGGGACTTTGTGCAATGTCTCATCTGAAGCATAAAAATACAGCCCAGCCCGCCTTCGGTGCACAGATAGCTCCGCCTGGACTGGGGCTGAAATCCGACAACATACTGGCGGGTCGGTGAGAGTGCTACCAGCTGAACCTAACTGACTCTTGTAGCTCATGTGTGGGCAATACCAGTGGAAGTGAAGGTCGCTATCGCGTCGCAACGCAGTTTCACCTGGGTGTCTACAGTTACTAAACTTCAAAAGCCACTCACTCTTTCTTTCATTCGCTGTTTTGTTCAGTGGTAAACCGGTGTTCTGAAAGGAGAGGCCAGATAATTAAAACATTACATGAGCAGATCACAACATGTCTGCTGTGGCTGAGTGGGTAACGCACTTTCGTCTGAGTCAGAAGGCCGTTCGTTCAAGTCCCGCTCCAGAGACTTGAGCACAAAATCTAAGCTGACACTCCCAGTGACAGTACTGAGGGAGCGGTGCACTGTCGGAGGGGCAGTGCTGAGGGAGCACCGCACTGTCGAAGGGGTGGTACTGAGGGAGCACCGCACTGTCGAAGGGGCAGTGCTGAGGGAGCACCGCACTGTCGAAGGGGCAGTGCTGAGGGAGCACCGCACTGTCGAAGGGGTGGTACTGAGGGAGCACCGCACTGTCGAAGGGGCAGTACTGAGGGAGCACCGCACTGTCGGAGGGGCGGTACTGAGGGAGCGTCCCACTGTCGGAGGGGCCGTCTTTCGGATGAGATGTGAAACCGAGGCCCCGTCTGCTCTCAGGTGGATGAAAAAGATCCCATTGGCATCGTAGAAAAGTAGAGTTCTTCCTGGGGCCAATATTTCTCCCTCCACCAACATCATTATTTATTTACTGATTATCTGGTCATCATCATCAGAGGCAGTCCCTCGGAATCGAGGAAGACTTGCTTCCAACTTAACATAAGTCCTTAGGTGACTGAACAGTCCAATACGAGAACCACAGTCCTGTCACAGGTGGGACTGACAGTTGTTGAGGGAAGGGGAGGGTGGGACAGGTTTGCCGCACGCTCCTTCCGCTGCCTGAGCTTGATTTCTGCATGCTCTTGGCGACGAGACTCGAGGTGCTCAGCGCCCTCCCGAATACACTTCCTTCACTTCGGGCGGTCTTCGGCCAGGGATTCCCAGGTGTCGGTGGGGATGTTGCACTTTATCAGGGAGGCTTTGAGGGTGTCCCTGTCACATTTCCTCTGCCCACCTTTGGCTCGCTTGCTGTGAAGGAGTTCCAAGTAGAGTTTTGGGAGTCTCGTGTTTGGCATGCCAGACACATGTGGCCCGCCCAGCGGAGCTGGTCGAGTGTGGTCAGTGCTTCAATGCTGGGGATGTTGGCCTGGTCGAGGACGCTAACGTTGGTGAGTCTGTCCTCCCAGGGGATTTGAAGGATCTTGCGGAGATTTCATTGTTGGTATTTCTCCCACGACTTGAGATGTCTACTGTACATAGTCCATGTCTCTGAGCCGTACAGGAGGGCGGGTATCACTACAGCCCTGTAGACCATGAGCTTGGTGGCAGTTTTGAGGGACTGATCTTCAAACACTCTTTTTCTCAGGCGGCCGTAGTCTGTACTGGCGCACTGGAGGCGGTGTTAACTCTCGTCGACAATGTCTGCTCTTGTTGATGAGAGGATCCCGAGGTATGGGAAATGGTCCACGTTGTCCACATTGTGGTTTGTGGGAGCTTGCTGTGCGCAAATTGACTGCCGCGTTTCCCACATTACAACAGTGACTACACTCCAAAAATTACTTCATTGGCTATAAAGCGCTTTGGGACGTCCTGAGGTCTTGAAAGACACTGTAGAAATACAAATCATTTTTTCCTTATTTCTCATAACCAGTGTTTCTCGTAATGCAACGTGGAATGGCTGTATGGTAGTTCTAACCAAATGTGCTTAACAGAACTTGGCCGATGATCCTGTTTGCGCCAATTACTGCCTCTGGCTTATACTGGTTCACTGCTGGCCTTGTTTGACTTGTTGCAATGCTGGTTTTATATCTGTTAACCGAATGCAGTCTGTGGCTATTTTAAAATCCTCTGTTCAGGCAGGAGCTGAGGTGGTGGAGTGCTGCATTGCTGCTGACATTGGCGATTTAAAAAAAATCTTGCGACAATTAGTCATAATTGAGGAGTCGAAGTGTGAATCTGTTCATATATTAGCATGGATAGAGGATTGACTAACTAACAGAAAACAGAGAGTCGGGATAAATGCTTCATTCTCTGGTTGGCGACCAGTAATTAGTGGGGTGCCGCAGGGATCAGTGCTGGGACCTCAACTATTTACAATCTATATTAACGACTTGGAAGAAGGGACTGAGTGTAACGTAGCCAAGTTTGCTGACGATACAAAGATGGGAGGAAAAGCAATGTGTGAGGAGGACACAAAATCTGCAAAAGGACATAGACAGGCTAAGTGAGTGGGCAAAAATTTGGCAGATGGAGTATAATGTTGGAAAGTGTTAAGTCATGCACTTTGACAGAAAAAAATCAAAGCGCAAGTTATTATTTAAATGGAGAAAGATTGCAAAGTGCTGCAGTACAATGGGACCGAGGGGTACTTGTGCATGAAACAAAAAAGGATAGTATGCAGGTACAGCAAGTGATCAGGAAGGCCAATGGAATCTTGGCCTTTATTGCAAAGGGGATGGAGTATAAAAGCAGGGAAGTCTTGCAACAGTTATACAGGGTATTGGTGAGACCACATCTGGAATACTGCGTGCAGTTTAGGTTTCCATATTTACGAAAGGATATAGTTGCTTTGGAGGCAGTTCAGAGAAGGTTCACTCGGTTGATTCCAGGGATGAGGGGATTGACTAATTAGGAAAGGTTGAGGAGGTTGGGCCTCTACTCATTGGAATTCAGAAGAATGAGAGGTGATCTTATCAAAAAGTATAAGATTATGAGGGGGCTTGACAAGGTGGATGCAGAGAGGATGTTTCCACTGATGGGGGAGGCGAGAACTAGGGGGCATGATGTTAGAATAAGGGGCCGCCCATTTAAAACTGAGATGAGGAGAAATTTCTTCTCTCTGAGGGTTGTAAATCTGTGGAATTCGCTGCCTCAGAGAGCTGTGGAAGCTGGGACATTGAATAAATTTAAGACAGATAGACAGTTTCTTAACCGATAAGGGGATAAGGGGGCGGGCAGGGAAGTGGACCCAAGTCCATGATCGGATCAGCCATGATCGTATTAAATGACGGAGCGGGCTCGAGGGGCCGAATGGCCGACTCCTGCTCCTATTTCTTATGTTCAAAACAGGCTATAACTGTCTGTGGTTTTTATTTTTAATTGATGGTACAGGTTGGACATCCCTTATCCCTGGACTCCCTTTTCTGGCACCACCCCTTGTCCGGCATGATGCTGGCGGCCCGGGGGAGCATGTGCGTAACGCGGTCGACCTCCATCCCAACTTCGGGGCTGCGCCAACACCTGGCCCGCCGACCGTTCCTTCGCAACCTGCTGACACTTCGTGCCTGCCCACGGCACTGACCTCCTCCCCACGCCCCCCCCGCCCCCCCAAAATGAATCCTTCCCCTTTTTTTTTTGCTGGGTGAGGATAGGACAGAACTTGTATTCGATGCCCCCCACAGTGGAATAGCCTATTGCCACCCGCCGTCTAGCCTTCCGTGTGAGGAATTTCACCGCCTATTTCCACCTCCGTAACATCGCCCGTCTCCACCCCCTGCATCAGCTCATCCGCTGCTGAAGCCCTCATCTGTGCCTTTGTTACCTCCAGACTTGACTATTCCAATGCTCCCCTGGCTGGCCTCCCACATTCTACCCTTCGTAAACTAGAGGTGATCCAAAACTCGCTTGTCCCGTGTCCTAATTCGCAGCAAGTCTCGCTCACCCATCACCCCCTGTGCTCACCGACCTACATTGGCTCCTGGTTAAGCAACGCCTCGATTTCAAAATTCTCATCTGTATTTTCAAATCCCTCAAATGGCCTCGTCCCTCCCTATCTTTGTAACCTCCTCCAGCCCCTACACCCCTCCCTATCTCTGTAACCTCCTCTAGCCCCTACACCCCTCCCATCTCTGTAACCTCCTCCAGCCCTACACCCCTCCCTATCTTTGTAACCTCCAACCCGACACCCTTCCCCATCTCTGTTAACTCCTCCAGCCCCTACACCCCTCCCTATCTCTGTAACCTCCTGCAGCCCCTACACCCCTCCCTATCTCTGTAACCTCCTCCAGCCCCTACACCCCTCCCTATCTCTCTAATCTCCTCCAGCCCCACAACTGCCTCCCCCCCGCCCCGGGATCTCTGCGCACCGAATTCTGGCCTTTTGAGCATCCCTGATTATAATCGCCCCACCATTGGCAGCCGTGCCTTCTGTTGTCTGGGCCCCAAGTTCTGGAACTCCCTCCTTAAACCTCTCCGCCTCTCTGCCCCTCTGTCCTCCATCAAGACGCTCCTTCAAACCTACCTCTTTGGTCACCTGACCTCATTTCTACTTATGCGGCTCGGTGTCAATTTTCTTCAGCTTATAACACTCCTGCGAAATGCCTTGGGACGTTTCACTATGTTAAAGGCGCTAATACATGTGTAAGTTGTTGTTGAGCGAAGGCGCCCGTGGAACTGGATTCCAGCAAAGAGTCATCCCCGTGCGGGGAGGAAAGCTGAGAGGCAGAGTGACGGGCGCGAGCGGGGCAGTGGTGACTCCGCTGAGAGTCATTGGCAGGTCGCTGTGTGAATTCCATCGTTTTCACATGTCTGCAGTGCCGTGCTCCCACATGCAGGAAGCGATTTTGTGCAGGTCTTTCACCAACTGCCTTGCAACGCAAAGCTTTGCGTGCGAGTTACAGCGGGTAACTTTTCAGTTAGTAGTTTCTATTCGGTTGGCGGGCCGGCCTGCTTTTAAACCTGTACGTTGCCCGATTTTGTAATTGCAGACTCCGTGACTTTTTGTCGACTCGCTAGACTGGACTTGATTTCCAGTCTCAGAACCACAGAGTGGTTGCAGCACGGAAGGAGGCCATTCATCTCGTCAAGCCCGTGCTGACTCTCAGCTAGTCCCTTTTCCCGTAGCCCTGCGATCTTTTTTCCCCCTTCAGATACTTTTCCAACTCTCCTTTGAAAGCCACGATTGAGTTTGCCTCCACCACCTTTTCAGGCAGTGCATTCCAGATCCTAACCACTCGCTGCGTAAAAAGGTTTTTTCTTGCCTTGCCTTTGGTTCTTTTGCCAATCGCCTTAAATCTGTGTTCTCTGGTTCTCGACCCTTCCGCCAATGGGAACAGTTTCTCTCTATCTACTCTGTCCAGACCCCTTGTGATTTTGAACACCTCGATCAAAGCTCCTCTCAACCTTCTCTGCCCCAAGGTGAACAACCCCAGCTTCTCCACTCTCTCCACGTAACTGAAGTCCCTCATCCCTGGAATCATTCTTGCTATTGAGGGACTGCAGCGAAGGATCACCAGACTGATTCCCGGGATGGCAGGACTGACGTATGAAAGACTGGATCGACTAGGCTTATATTCACTGGAATTTAGAAGAATGAGAGGGGATCTCATGGAAACATATAAAATTCTGACGGGATTGGACAGTTAGATGCAGGAAGAATGTTCCTGATGTTGTGGAAGTCCAGAACCAGGGGTCACAGTTTAAGGATAAGGGGTAAGCCATTTAGGATCGAGATGAGGAGAAACTTCTTCACTCAGAGAATTGTGAACCTGTGGAATTCTCTACCACAGAAAGTTGTTGAGGCCAGTTCGTTAGATATACTCAAAAGGGAGTTAGATGTGGCCCTTATGGCTAAAGGGATCAAGGGGTATGGAGAGAAAGCAGGAATGGGGTACTGAAGTTGCATGATCAGCCATGATCATATTGAATGGTGGTGCAGGCTCGAAGGGCCGAATGACCTACTCCTGCACCTATTTTCTATGTTTCTATGTAACCCTAATGGAATACTTCAGCATGTCGTAAAAATCTTAACTGGCTCACTAATATCCCTTCAGGGAAGGAAATCTGTCGCCCTTACCGAATCTAGGTCTATAATTCTGGGACGACGTTTCCCCCGGGCTGGGGAGTCTAGAACCAGGGGTCACACAGTCTCAGGATAAGGGCCATTTAGGACTGAGATGAGGAGGAATTTCTTCAATCAGAGGGTGGTGAATCTTTGGCATTCTCTACCCCAGAGAGCTGTGGAGGCTGTCGTTGAGTATATTCAAGGCTGAGAGTGACAGATTTTTGGATATGAAGGGATATGTGCCACAGCTCACACAATCTTCTTCCAATAGTGGCCATGGGAAAACATAGAAACATAGAAAGTAGGTGCAGGAGTAGGCCATTCGGCCCTTCGAGCCTGCACCACCATTCAATATGATCATGATCAACGTCCACCTCCTGTGTCTGAAATGCTTGAGACCTGCCAGATGTGAATAGGAGGGCTGCCATTGCCTGTAAAACCAATCCCTCAGAGCCGGGTTTGTGCACAAAAGGGAGTAATATGGATGAAATGCCACAATGTATGAAATACCTTGCATGCAGTGATGGAAAATCCTCAAAGAAGAGACATCGATATAAGCAGAAATGGAGGAGATTTCGGACAGAGCAGGAGAAACTTGTATCACACGAGGGGCTGTGTGAAGCTTTGAAATGTGCCAGTGATTGTGGCAGAGACCGGTTCAACCTTTGTGATTAGTTAGATTGGCAGTGGAAGGAAAGGGGGAATGTGGGAAGAGGGCAGGCACACGGGTATTTTAAAAATCGCTAGCTTGAACTTTTTAAAAACAAACTTCAAAATATATAGAAACCTTTTTGATCAAAGGTTAAATTATTAACCAGAATGAACTGTTTAATGTGACTGTTACTTGACACCATTGCCACAGGACGCAAGCATCTGTCTGACGCCCGAGTCCCTTTGCAGATGGAGAATAGCAGTTTATTTTGCTCAGAGCTGTCTCTCTGCAAGCAGCCAGTTGACACGCGAGCTTGAGATCAATGAGCTCAGCATACTGCAGGGATTGAGCCTGTATTTTCATGGCTGTGAACTGCGGGGCCTGGCTCAACGAGTGATGGAAAATGCTCGCTTTTAAATATTGACGTCTTTTTCTTTTTTTTTGCATTCATTTACAGTTAGAACACTGTCGGCCGTGGCTCAGTGGGTAGCACTCTGTCTCTCGCCTCTGAGTCAGAAGGTTGTGGGTTCGAGCCTCACTCCAGAGACTTGAGCACAAAAATCTAGGCGGACACTCGCTGAGGGAGCCCCGTACTGTCGGAGGTGCAGTGCTGAGGGAGCGCTGCACTGTCGGAGGTGCCGTCTTTCAGATGAGATGTTAAACTGAGGCCCCGTCTGCTCCCTCGGGTGGATGTAAAAGATCCCACGGCCACTATTGGAAGAAGAGCAGGGCATTTCTCCCCGGTGTCCTGGGGCCAATATTTATCCCTCAATCACTAAAACAGATGATCTGGGTCATTATCACATTGCTGTTTGTGGGAGCTTGCTGTGCGCAAATTGGCTGCGGCATTTCCTACATTGCAACACTTTAAAAGTACTTCATCGGCTGTAAAGCGTTGGGGATGCCCGGTGGTCGTGACAAGCGCTATATAAATGCAAGACTTGCAATTTTACTTACTGTTGTGTCCTGTTTTGAGCATACTACTTTAAAAAAAAACTTGCATTTATATAGAACCTTTCACAACCTCAGGATGTCTCGAAGCGCTCTACAGCCAATGAACAGCAACTTGTATTTATATAGCACCTTTAACGTCGTTAAAAAGTCCCAAGGCATTTCACAGGAATGGTATCAGACAAAATTTGACATGGAGCCACAGAAGGAGATAGTGGGAGAAGTGACCTAAAAGTTGGTCAGAGAGATAGATACTTTTGAAGTGTGGTCACTGTTGTAATGTAGGAAAACATGGCAGCCAATTTTCACACAGCGAAGTCCCAGAAACAGCAATGAGATAATGACCAGCTTATCTGTTTGTTTTTAGTAGTGTTGGTTGAAAATAAAGACCTGCATTTATATAGCACCGCTTACAACCACCAGATGACCCAAAGCGCCTTGCAGCCAATTTGCGCTCAGCAAGCTCCCACAAACAGTAGTGACCAGATAATCTGCTTTTTGTTATGATGATTAAGGGATAAATATTGGCCAGGACACCCTAGAGAACTCCCTCTTCTTCTAGTAGCGGCCATGGGAACAAACGGGGGCCTCGGTTTTACGTCTCCTCCAAAAGACGGCACCTCCGACAGTGCAGCACTCCCTCAGTACTGCACCGGGAATGTCGACCTAGATCTTTGTGCTCCGATCTCTGTAGCGGGGGCTCGAACCCACAAACTTCTGACTCTGAGGCGAGAGTTCTACCCACTGAGCTGCTAGTTGAGGCTACACCTGGAGTACTGCGTGCAGTTTTGCTTTCCATATTTACGAAAGGATATACTTGCTTTGGAGGCAGTTCACAGAAGGTTCACTGGGTTGATTCCAGAGATGAGGGGGTTGACTTATGAGGAAAGGTTGAGTAGGTTGGGCCTCTAATCATTGAAGTTCAGAAGAATGAGGGGTGATCTTATCGCAACGTATAAGATTATGAGGGGGCTTGACAAGGTGGATGCAGAGAGGATGTTTCCACTGATGGGGGAAGACTAGAACTAGGACATGATCTTAGAATGAGGGGCCGCCCATTTAAAACTGAGATGAAGAGAAATTTCTTCTGAGGGTTGCATATCTCTGGAATTCACTGCCTCAGAGAGCTGTGGAAGCCGGGACATTGAATACATTTAAGACAGAAATAGACAGTTTCTTAACCGATAAGGGGATAAGTGGGCGGGCAGGGAAGTGGAGCTGAGTCCATGATCGGATCAGCCATGATCGTATTAAATGGCGGAGCAGGCTCGAGGGGCCGTATGGCCAACTCCTGCTCCTATTTCTTATGTTGAGGAATAAATTTTGGAGACCCAGGAAACCAGAGAGAACTCCCCTGCTCTTCTTTGACACAATACCACGGGATCTTTTACATCCACCAGCCTTTCTTTTCACCAATGCCATCCTCACTTTGGCGAGCAGACGAAAAGAAAAACTAACTTCGGTGACCTCCGGAACGCTGGGTTCAGTGAGCGATGGTTGTTTCGGGGGCTATAATCTGCTTGTGAGAGTCATCGCCACGCACTGTATGCAAAACTGCTAACCGGCAGGGATTCTCCCTCTTTTTTTTGAAAATTTTTGCATGAAAAACAAAAAAGTGTTTTCTGAAAATTTGAAAAGGTCACCATTTTTTTTTTTTACGTTTTACTTTGTCAAAGGTGGGCTGAGTGTTTGGGCGTTCGGTTTGTACGCGCTTTGTGGGAATACTTTTCAAGTATCAATCTCGATTCTGTACTGATTTAGCTGATCACAGTCGGGGCATAGTTAGCTTCAGTGCCCCTGAGATGCCAAGGAGGGAAATACACTTCTGATTGCTATCTGGCAACCGTGGCTCAGTGGGCAGCACCCTCGCCCCTGAGTCAGAAGGTGGTGGGTTCGAAGTCCCAATCCAGAGACTTGAGCACAAAATTCCAGGCTGACACTCCAGAGCAGTGCTGAGGGAGCGCCGCACTGTCGGAGGGGCGGTACTGATGGAGCGCCGCACTGTCGGAGGGGCAGTACTGAGGGAGCGCCGCACTGTCGGAGGGGCAGTGCTGAGGGAGCGCCGTACTGAGGGAGCGCCGCACTGTCGGAGGGGCGGTACTGAGGGAGCGGCGCACTGTCGGAGGGGCGGTACTGAGGGAGCGGCGTACTGTCGGAGGGGCGGTACTGAGGGAGCGCCGCACTGTCGGAGGGGCGGCACTGAGGGAGCGGCGCACTGTCTGAGGGGCAGTACTGAGGGAGTGCCGTACACTCTGAGGGGCAGTACTGAGGGACTGTTGCACTGTCAGAGGTGCCGTCTTTCAGATGAGACGTTAAACAGAGGCCCCGTCTGCCCCCTCGAGTCGATGTAAAAGATCCCAAGGCCACTATTTGGAAGAAGAGCAGAGGGAGTTATCCCGGGTGTCCTGGGACCAATATTTATCCCTCAATCAGTAAACCAGATTATCAGATCATTATCACAGTGCTGTTTGTTGGAGCTTGCTGTGCACCGCCTACTGACACTCAATCTCGCGTGAAGAATGCCCACCAATGGCATGGCAGCATTGTGGCTCTGGCTCTTGACTAGCGACCCATAGGTTGTGAGGTCCCGTCTCATCGTGGCAAGCAGTGAAATTGAATTCCTGCAACTCTCGCACCAGAAAAAATGACTCTGAATACCCACCCGGTTCACTGATGTCTTTCAGAGAAGGAACCTGCCACCCCTACCCCTGGACCACTCCACGTGATTGACTCCTAATGCCTCGTATCCCACTCATAGAATCTTAGCTCGAATCTTGTTGCACAGGAGGAAGCCAGTGGGCCCATGGAGCCCGTGCTGTGCCGGCTCTGTGACAGAGCGATCCAATCAGTCCCACTGCCCCCTGCTCTTTCCCCACAGCCCGGCACATTTCCCCCCTTCCAGTATTTACCCAATTCCCCCGTTTGAAAGTCCCGATTGAATCTGCTCCCACCGACCTTTCAGGCAGCGCGTTCCCGATCACAACAACTCGCTGCGTCAAAAACACATTCTCCCCATCTCCCCCTCTGGTTCCATCGCCGATTATCGTCAATCTGTGTCCCTCTGGTTACCGACTCTCCTGCCCCCGGGAACAGTCTCTCCTGATTTAATCCTCAAAACCCCTCGTGGTTTTGAACAGAACTATTCAATCGTCTTTAACCTTAACCTTCTCTGCTCCAAGGAGAACAACCCCAGCTTCTCCAGTCTCCACGTCACTGAAGTCCCTCATCTCCGGGACCATTCTAGCAAATCTCTAGCTTCTCCAAGACCTTGATATCCTTCCTAAAGTGTGGTGCCCTTTCAATTGTAATGCTAGGATAAGCAATAAATCTGATCTTTCCAGCATCATCTGCTTTCTGAAAAGACAAAAGATGTTTTGGGCTCAGCTGGTCAGAAATTGTGAGGAGGATGTGCATGAAACACAAAAGGTTAGTCTGCAGGTACAGCAAGTAATCAGGAAGGCAAATGGAATGTTGGCCTTTATTGCAAGGGGGATAGAGCATAAAAGCAGAGAAGTCCTGCTACAACTGTACAGGGTATTGGTGAGGCCACACCTGGAATACTGTGTTCAGTTTTGGTCTCTGTATTTAAGGAAGGATATACTTGCATTGGAGGCTGTTCAGAGAAGGTTCACTCGGTTGATTCCAAAGATGAGGGGGTTGACTTATGAAGGTAGGTTGAGCCTCTGCACATTGGAGTTCAGAAGAACGAGAGGTGATCTTTGCGAAACATATAAGATAATGAGGGGGCTCGACAAAGTGGATGCAGGAGGATATTTCCACTCATAGGGGAAACTAAAACTAGGGGGCGTAGTCTCAGAATAAAGGGCCACCCATTTAATACTGAGATGAGGAGGAATTTTTTCTCTGAGGATTGTAAATCTGTGGAATTCTCTGCCCCAGAGAGCTGTGGAGGCTGGGTCATTGAATATATTTAAGGTGGAGATAGACAGATTTTTGAGTGATAAGGGGGTCGAGGGTTATGGGGAGCAGGCAGGGAAGTGGAGCTGAGTCCATGATCAGATCAGCCATGATCTTATTAAATGGTGGAGCAGGCTCGAGGGGCCGAATGGCCGACTTCTGCTCCCTGATATATAAAAAAAAATGCTAACATTAGGACTCTGCTGTAAAGCTCAGGAAGTGGACGAGCGCTTTGTTTGAGCCAGTCGATGGGATCCCAGCAGAGCATGGCCGCTCTTGTTGATTTGAACGTAGTCTGCCTGTCCCCCAACCGATCAGTGGCTGGTCGTTGGCAAGCTCTGTGGGTTGATGTTAGTGGAGCACAGCTCCTTCACTTCCTCATCAGTGCAGCATACATATTCCGGGCTGTGTAGAGCATTTTTCAAATGCGGACTCCTTGCGGAAGTGGGAAGTAGCCGTCACCTCGGGGGGGGGGGTGGGGGGTGGGGGGGGGGGGGTGGGTGCAGGAAGAAATGACCACGTGTTGTCGTAGCCTCTTGTCTAACTTTGCCTCAGCACCAAGGACACTTGAGCAAAGCGATCTTGAACTGTTTAATCGCAATGCCATGACGACCGCAAGCTAACATTGTAAGATAAGCTTCGTTTGAAAACATTGCTCGGAAATTCCTCACCACGTGGCCATGTTCCTTAGCTCTCCTTACCCAAGGAAGGATATATTTGCCATTGAGGGAGTCCAGCGGAGGTTCACCAGACTGATTCCTGGGATGGGGGGCTTGTCCGATGAGGAGACTGGGCCTATATTCTGTAGAGTTTAGAAGAATGAGAGGTGATCTCATTGAAACATACAAAATTCTTACAGGGCTCGACAGGGAGGATGTTTCTCCCGGGCTGGGGAGTCTTGAACTAGGGGTCACACAGTCTCAGGATAAGGGGTCCGCCATTTAGGACTGATGAGAAAAGTCTTCACTCAGAGGGTGGTGAATCTTTGGAATTCTCTACCCCAGAGGGCTGTGGAGGCTCAGTCTTCAAGACAGCCCCCTGCAAAAGTGGACGGAAATCTGTGGATAACGGGGTCATACTCTGCTGTAAAGCCTCCGCTAGTTGAATGGCCTGCAGGCCCTCTCTATAAAGCCTTGCACGTGATTTAATTATCATGTACTAGAATGAGCCCCTGAAACCTGACCCCAGCAAGGAGTCAACCTACTGAGCCATGGGCAGAGGATTGGTGAGATTGGGTTTGATGTCAAACACATGTGTCCTATGATCTTGACATGTTAATAGTAATGGGATGTAGCAGGTTGCCGGGAGAACATCTTTTTACTGTGGAAATGTCACAGGATAGTATGTAGAATTTCCACGCTTCTTCTCTTTACATAATAGCAGCCACGCACGGCACCAATCACGTGTGAGGCTTTATAGCGAGGTTGGCAACCAGTAACTAGTGGGGTGCCGCAGGGATCAGTGCTGAGACCCCAACTATTTACAATCTATATTAACGACTTGGAAGAAGGGATTGAGTGTAATGTAGCCAAGTTTGCTGACGATACAAAGATGGGAGGAAAAGCAATGTGTGAGGAGAACACATCAAATCTGCAAAAGGACATATACAGGCTAAGTGAGTGGGCAAAAATTTGGCAGATGGAGTCTAATGTTGGAAAGTGTGAAGTCATGCACTTTGGCAGAAAAAAAATTAAAGAGTAAGTTATTACTTAAATGAAGAAAGATTGCAAAGTGCTACAGTACAGCGGGACCTGGGGGTACTTGTGCATGAAACACAAAAGGATAGTATGCAGGTACAGCAAGTGATCAGGAGGCCAATGGAATCTTGGCCTTTATTGCAAAGGGGATGGAGTATAAAAGCAGGGAAGTCTTCCTACAGCTATGTAAGGTATTGGTGAGGCCACATCTGGAATACTGTGTGCAGTTTTGGTTTCCATATTTATGAAAGAATGTACTTGCTTTGGAGGTAGTTCACTGGGTTGATCCCGGGGATGAGGGGGTTGACTTATAAGGAAAGGTTGAGTAGGTTGGGCCTCTACTCATTGGAATTCAGAAGAATGAGAGGCAATCTTATCGAAAGGTATAAGATTATGAGGGGGCTTGACGAGGTGGATGCAGAGAGGATGTTTCCACTGATGGGGGAGACTAGAACTAGAGGGCATGATCTTAGAATAAGGGGCCGCCCATTTAAAACTGAGATGAGGAGGAATTTTTTCTTAGGGTTGTAAATCTGTGGAATTTTCTGCCTCAGAGAGCTGTGGAAGCTGGGACATTGAATAAATTTAAGACAGAGATAGACAGTTTCTTAACCGATAAGGAGATAAGGGGGCGGGCAGGGAAGTGGAGCTGAGTCGATGATCGGATCAGCCATGATCTTATTAAATGGTGGAGCAGGCTCGAGGGGCCGTATGGCCTACTTCTGCTCCTATTTCTTATGTTCTTATGAAGCCAGCTAATCAGAAGCAAAATAATACGGAGGCTGGAAATCTGAAATTGGAAAGGCCCCAGACAATGCTGGAAATGCCCAGCGGGTCAGGCAGCATCTGTGGAGAGAGAAACTTGTATTTATATAGCGCCTTTAACGTAGTGGAATGTCCCATGGCACTTCACAGGAATATTAAGAGATTAAAAAATTCGACACCGAGCCGCATAAGGAGAAATTAGCGCAGGTGACCAAAAGCTGGGTCCAAGATGTAGGTTTTAAGGAGCATCTTGAAGGAGGGTAGAGAGGTTTAGGGAGGGAGTTCCAGAGCTCAGGGCCCCAGGCAGCTGAAGCCACGGCCACCAATGGTGGAGTGATTATAATGGGGGGTTATGGCTTTGGTCTGCCCAATATTCAATTGGAGAAAATGTCTGCTCATCCAGAACTGGATGTCGGACAAGCAGCCTGAGCATTTAGAGTTAACCTTTTGGATCGGTGACCTTTCATCAGGGCTGGACATAGAGATGCATAACAGGTTTTGAGCAAGTGCAGAGGCAGGGAAAAGGGGTTGTGGGGTGGGAGAAAAGCACATAGGCGACGATCCGTGAGAGGGTGGGAGGCAGAAGTGATTAAAAGGCAAATGGGGTGATGGTGCGAGGCAAAAGGAGATGGTAATGGGACAAGTAAAGGATCAAAAGGTGGGTCAAGAGGAGAAGTAAATGGAAATGGCAGAATCCTCAACAGCTGATATCCAAATAAATAAATGGGGCAGAGCTGATCTGGAATTGTTGGACTCAATGTTGTGTCCAGAAGGCTGTTGTAAAGTGGTTAATCTAAGCTATTAATCAGATTTAGATCAAAGTATATAATTTTTCCCAGAAGCAAGCAACACATGCTAGGCATTAAAGAGCACACATAATCTGGAGGCAATTTTTATGGAGTTAATCGTTGGGACAAGTCATTCATTTTTTATCATATTGTTGCTATCGATACAAACTTCTTGGAAACAAGTGTTTGTTCCTGTTCCTCGGTGAGAGCAGAGTCCAGTCTTTGGAGGGACCGACTTTGGTCTCCTGGTTCAGTGGGTTGCACTTTCGCCCTCCTGTGTTAGAAAGTTGTGGGATTTGAGCACGTGATGCCAGACGGCATTCCAGCGCAGCGCTGAGGGAGTGCTGCGTTGTCGGAGGCGCTGCCCTTTGGATGAGTCGTTGGACCGAGCTTGGGGTTCGAGGTTGGGCGAATGCTGACTCTGTGGATGTAAACGGTCCCCTGCACTAATCGAAGAACGGGGAGTTCTCCCAGTGTCCTGGCCAACGTTCCTCCCTCCCTCAACCAACACCACAAAAAAAACATTAGTTGTTTGTTTATTTGCTATTTGTGGGACCTTCTGTAAATTTGCCCACATAAGTCGTTCATTGGCTGTAAAGCGTTTTGGGATGTCCTGAGGTTGTGAAAGGTGTTATATAAATGCAAGTCTTTTGATACGTACAAAAAAGTATTGTATTTAGATCGCGCCATTCATGACCTCATGAAGTCTCAGCGTTTTACATCCAATTAAGCACTTTTTGAAGTGTAGTCACTTTGAGAAACCGTTGGAATCCAGGTTGGGAGAATTAGCGACGAGAGGGATGGGTTTCGAGGGGAGAGTTAGGGGACTAGAGGGATTGGCTTCGATGGAAGAGTGAGGTGACTGGAGGGATGGGCTTAGAGGGGAGGGTTAGGGGAATGGAGGGATGGACTTCGATGGGAGGGTTAGGGGACTGGAGGGATGGGCTTCGATGGGAGAGTGAAGGTATTGAGATTTGATGGGTCAAAATGGCTTTTTCTTTGACTTTTCATGTGGTTCCCTGAAAGGGTTGACTATAATTTTAACATGAGTGAAGTGCACTGCCAGTGTTTCACCTCAGTGACCACGTGGGCAGGCCATGCAACCGTGAAGAGCTTCGGAACCTATAATTGTCCAAAGTCCAGCTACTTTTCAGCAGGGATCACTGGATGGTGATCAGCAGCAGGACAAGCTCTCGCTCGGAGGTGCTGAGCGTCCGTGCTGCGACCACCTAACCCGTCGCCGACTTTGCTGGGGGTGGGGGCGGGGGCGGGGGCGGGGTGGGTGCATTTTGGGATTTGACAGGGCCTGAGAGATTGCAGATTGCTGAAACTGGAGACGGTATTTAAGTGGGTGGGTATGTGCGTGTTAGCCGGGGATTGGGTCGTTGGAGACAGAGAATGGATGTTTACAAGTCTTGGCAACTAACCTGGATGGGCATGGCGTAACCAGGTATGGCATGTGTAATGAGCCAAGGGGTACATTCATCTGAAGCACGTCCCGTACATGAAACAAAAGACCAAGTCGAACTGGGCGTTTGCCTGATGATATAATCATTGTTTGAAATGAGCAGTAAAAGAAGGAACAGTAAAACGCAAACATAAAATAATTGCAGGGGTTTGACAGGCTGAACATTCTGCCGGCTTAAGATCTCTGGCTGTCCGTGTGTTTGCCAAGTAACTGAATGTTGTGAAGTCTGTACAATTTCTCCTCGGTCCCTTTTTGTTCCTGCGTTTGTTTAAATGCGTTTGATACCATTGATCAGAGTCTGTTTGGGGCGAGGCTTTTTGCTGTTGGATCCTGCCTTGTATTGACAGCTTGACACTGTGCAGTGCCCCGGTGGAGAGGGGAGTGGTGTTTGCTCAGGAAGTGAGGGAGTCGCTTGTGCCTTCCTCGGCCAGCTTTGCTCACCGTGGGTTTGCGATCTTAGCGCAGTGTGGTGGGGGGGGGGGGGGGGGGGGTGGCAGGGGACAGATCTTCAGGGTGGCGAGGTAGGAGACCCCTTACAAATGACGTCTGCTCCCAGGCTCACCAAAGCAATTATAATCCGGGATTGCGATGGCAATGAGAGAGATTATTTCATAACTGAAATTGGTAGATTTTTGTTCAGGTGCATTGAGAGTTACAGAACCAAGGCAGGTAGATGGAGTTAAGCTGCCAATCAGCTGTGATCTCATTGAATAGCAGAACAGGCTCGAGGGGCTGAATGGTTGTCTCCTGTTACTATGTTTGGGTGGGATCCCATGTTCTCCACTCAAACTGCATTTGACTCTCAGGTGAACCAGGGTCACAGTCTAAGGATAAAGGGGTAAGCCATTTAGGACCGAGATGAGGAGAAACTTCTTCACTCAGAGAATTGTGAACCTGTGGAATTCTCTACCGCAGAGAGATGTTGAGGCCAGTTCGTTGGATATATTCAAAAGGGAGTTAGATGTGGCCCTTACGGCTAAAGGGATCAAGGGGTATGGAGAGAAAGCAGGAATGGGGTACTGAAGTTGCATGATCAGCCATGATCATAATTGAATGGTGGTGAAGGCTCGAAGGGCCGAATGGCCAGATCCTGCACCTATTTTCTGTGTTTCTATGATTCTTATAAGAAATGGGAGCAGGACTAGGCCATTCGGCCCCTCGAGCCTGCTCTGCCATTCAATAAGATCATGGCTGATCTTTTCCCTCAACACTCTTTTCCTGCACTATCCCCATATCCCTTGATTCCATTAATATCCAAAAATCTATTGATCAAACGAGTCTAGTGAACCCTCGTTGCACTCCCTCTAAGGCTTTCCTTGGGTAAGGAGACCAGAACTGTACAGGGTTGGCCTCACCTGTGCCCTGTATAATTGTAGTAATACCTGTACTTCTTTACTTTTGCACTCTAATCCCTTTGTAACAAAAGCCAACATACCATTTGCTTTCCTAATTGCTTGCTGTACCTACAGATTAACTTTCTGTGATTCATGTACAAGGACACCCAGGTCCCTTATTTAAAAACATAAGAAATAGGAGCAGGAGTCTGCTATTTGGCCCCTCAAGCCTGCTCCACCATTCAATAATATCATGGCTGATCTGATCTTAGCCTCAAATCCAGCTTTCATTCCCGCTCCCCATAACCCTTCACTCCCTTATCATTGAAAAATTTGTCTATCTCCACCTTAAATATATTCAATGTCCCAGCCTCCACAGCTCTCTGGGGCAGAGTATTCCAGATTTACAACCCTCAGAGAAGAAATTCCTCCTCATCTCCGTTTTAAATCGGCGATTCCTTATTCTGAAACTATACCCCCTAGTTCTAGATTCCCCCATGAGGGGAAACATCCTCTCTGCATCCACCCTGTCAAGCCCCCTCAGAATCTTATACGTTTCAATAAGGTCACCTCTCATTCTTCTAAACATCAATGAGTACAGGCCCAACCTGCTCAACCTTTCCTCATAAGACAACCCCAGGAATCAACCTAGTGAACCTTCTCTGAACTGCCTCCAATGCAAGTATATCCCTCTAAATGCAAACATTTCCCAGTCTCTCACCATTCAAAAAGTGGCAGTGCTACATCGAAGGAATGAAGCTGCTTAACGCCTTTAGATCGTGGGCCGAAGTCTGTTTTGCCTAGATTTTTAGTTCCGTAGTCTCCGAGTGAGAACGACCTAGAACTAAATATATGTTAAACATCTGTTTCTGAAGCAAAAACCAAATGTTCCCAAGTTTCAAAAGTTGAGTGTTACCGAGAAATGGCCAACAAAGAAAAACATAAAAATGGTTGCTGTGGGCTTTCTTTTCCCTAGTAACGGTGACATATCAGTGCTACTGCTAAATTTTAAGCATGGATAGTGTAAGAATTGGTTAAAAAGCTGTACAGGTTGAACCTCCTTTATCCGGAATTCCCTTATCCGGAACCACCCCTTGTCTGGAATCATTCCCGGCCACCAGGTGGCGCATGCGCAGAACTCCGACACAAACAAATTGAAAAGTCCTTCCTCGCTGCTGACTCCCGCAATCGCTGGCCTGACCCCGCGATCCACCCCCCCCCCCCCCCGCAATGATCTCTCTGCCGCACTCCCAGCCCCCAGCCAGCCAGCCAGCCCCGATATCCCCCTGCTCAGTACCTATACCATCCAATTTAACGTGACCACCCCTCGTCTGGAAAAATCCCTTATCCAGAATAGGCCAGGTCCCCAAGGGTTCCGGATAAGGGTGCTTCAACCTGTATCACTGAGGACATGTGAGGTCTGGACGCAGCATGTTGTGCAGTGATACATAAATCTAAGTTTTGTTTTCATAAAGAAATCTACCCATTGCAACCATTTATTTCATGCACACTTACAGACTTTTCAGATGGACAGCCGCACCCATTTGTCAACCATATAATTACAATAAAAGTAATAGTATTGATTTTTAAAAAAAGATAGCAGTACTGAAAAACACAAAATAGATCTTGGGAAAAAAAGTTAGAGGCTGAAAAGGAATGCATAGCGATGAAACATCACCAGAATCAAGGGTATCTGTTTCCTCAGTCGTAGAAGTCTCGGGCAAAAATGCAACATTCTCACGCTCTGACATTTGCTCGTGTGTAGGTTCAGGTAGCTTGTTGAGAAGACGAGAGCACCTTCCTTGTGCACACTGGGTCTTTTTCGCAAGGGGGATGGAGTATAAAAGCAGGGAAGTCCTGCTACTCTGGTGAGACCACACCTGGAATACTGCGTACAGATTTGGTCTCCTTATTTAAGGAAGGATATACTTGCATTGGAGGCTGTTCAGAGAAGGTTCACTCGGTTGATTCCTGAGATGGAGAGTTTAACTTATGAGGAAAGGTTGAGCAGGTTGGGCCTGTACTTATTGGAGTTTAGAAGAATGAGAGGTGATCTCTGAAACGTATAAGATTCTGAAGGGGCTGGACAGGGTCGATGCAGAGAGGATGTTTCCCCTCGTGTGGGAATCTAAAACTAGGGGGCATAGTTTCATAATAAGGGGCCGCCCACTTAAAACGGAGATGAGGAGGAATTTCTTCTCGGAGGGTTGTAAATCTGTGGAATTCTCTGTCCCAGAGAGCTGTGGAAGCTGGGACATTGAGTATATTTAAGGTAGAGATAGACAGATCTTTGAGCAATGAGGGAGTCGAGGGTTATGGGGAGCGGGCGGGGAAGTGGAGCTGAGGCCAAGATCAGGTCAATCATGATATTGAATGGCGGAGCAGGTTCGAGGGGCCGAATGGCCGACTCCAGCTCCTATTTCTTGTGTTGGTTACAATCCTGCCCTCCATCATTGTATCACAGAAGTGCCTATATCCTGTCTGGTAGCGGTTGCCTTCTGGAGGGTCTTCCTGCTCCTTTATGGTCAGAAACCTGGTGTAGTTCTGGTAGCAGCTAAGAATTGATGCCTTGCGTCAAGGGCAACAAGATCTTGTCCACGGAAATGCAATAGGTTTGCCTCATCTTTGCGGGTTTCTGCTGTAAGGAGCAGCTTATTTTCAGTTTTAGTCTCTCATTGTACCAGCCCCTCTCTTCGTCTCTTTCGGCTGTGTATCACCACAATGTTCTTGTCCTTCTTGCAGAGAAGGCACTGCAGTGGAAGAAGATGGGAAGCCCTTCAGGTCATCGTCATCGTCATCATCATCATAGGCAGTCCCTCGGAATAGCGGAAGGCTTGCTTCCACTCCTGAAGTGAGTTGTTTGGTGGCTGAACAGTTCAATACGAGAGCCACAGACTCTGTCACAGGTGGGACAGATAGTCGTTGAGGGAAGGTGGGACTGGTTTGCCGCATGCTCCTTCCGCTGCCTGCGCTTGGTTTCTGCATGCTCTCGGCGACGAGCCACGAGGTGCTCAGCGCCCTCTCGGATGCACTTCCTCCACTTAGGGTGGACTGGTCTTTGGCCAGGGACTCCCAGGTGTCGGTGGGGATGTTGCACTTTATCAGGGAGGCTTTGAGGGTGTGCTTGTAGCATTTCCGCTGCCCAGCTTTGGCTCGTTTGCCATGAAGGAGCTCCGAGTAGAGCACTTGCTTTGGGAGTTTCATGTCTGGCATGTGGACAATGTGGCCTGCCCGGCGGAGCTAATCGAGTGTGGTCAGTGCTTCAATGCTGGGGATGTTGGCCTGAGTGAGGACGCTGATGTTGGTGCGTCTGTCCTCCCAGGGGATTTGTAGGATCTTGCGGTTTAACCTTGGGGTCTGTCGTCTTTGAGCGAAGCACTCGAACCTTGGTGGAGGCTTCACTCATCTCCTCTTCGTTCTGGACTGGTTCTGCAATGGCTACGAAGAAATTATAAAATGGATATTCTAATCAGCCCCACTGACCCTTGATCAAAAAAACCTGTTTGTTGCTGTGTGCGTGCATGTGTTATGACCAGAGTGAGAAGCTTCGAGTCAGTCAGTCGACACAGAAATAAGTATATGGGGTTGGAGAGGGCCAACGAAATGGAACGTGTCAAACGGCATAACCATTGAACTAAGGAACAAAAGTTGGATATAAACAGCTGTTGGCTGACTGTATTTCCTATGAAACTATCGTACTCGTGTTCATGGTTCTGATTTTCCCTTTCTTGCTTCTCCTTGGCTCTGTCAATCTTGGATTTATCAGTGCAACGCATGTAGCACTGCGAATGAGATCCAAGCGAATGTGGGATTGTTGCGAGTCTTTCTGTTGCGATAACCAGCTCCAGATCTAAACTTTCGCTGGCATTCTCTACAATTTTAGTTTCTCTAGTTCCAGTAAATTTCTCACTGATGAACACTCGTGAAAAATATTATCCAGCCAGTGTCCAAAAAAAAGAAATGATTTTGCCTTTGGCTCCCGCCACTCCGTGCATGCAGCACGCCATTGTTTCAGTACATAGAAAAAAGAAAACATAGAAAATAGCTGCAGGAGTAGGCCATTCGGCCCTTCGAGCCTGCACCACTGGCACTACATGCTGGCACTAACTAATCGATCTAGTCATCATCATAGGTGGTTCCTCAAAATGAGGATGACTTGCTTCCACGCCAAAAAAGGATGAATTCACAGCTGCCTCAATGAAGGACCCGAACTATATCCTCAAGGGTGGAAGATTTTTTTAATGTGTGGTGGCCGTTGCACACCGGCCACCACATGGGCACATGGGCTTGGCAGAGCTAAGGCTTGGTCCAGTGGCAAGGATTACCCAAGATGACTGGAGACCAGCTCTGCTGCACGGACTTATTGCGTGCACATATCGCAGTGTGGGCTGGCCAGTGCTGCCCCTGGCCCCGAACTCGTGCCTCTCTTGGGCCCCGATCACATCCCTCCACAGTCTCTTGCTGTGCCTGCTGTACCTGCCCGCGCTCTAATCACCTATCAATGATCTAATACAGAGATCCTGATTGGCTGATTTCATGGTAAAGACTTGGATTTATATAGAGCCTTTCACGACCACCGGGCATCTCAAAGCGCTTTAGAACCAATGAAGTACTTTTGGAGTGTGGTCACTGTTGCAATGTGGGAAACGGACACATACAGCAGTTGTGATTGGTCATTTAAGTAACTCGCAATTATGTCATCACTCTGAGTATGGATGAGATTTCTCCCTATTTTCAAATGAAAATTTCTGAAGCTGGGAGAATTGATGGTAAGGACTGCAGGGAATCGAATGCGGCCAGGGTGATCTGGAATAGTTTCGATCGCCTGGATGGGTCGGAGAGGAATTTTCCCAGATTTTTTTTCTCCCTAAATTGGCCTGGGTTTTTATCTGGTTTTTGCCTCTCCCAGGAGATCCCATGGCTCCGGTTGGGGTGGAGTGTAGAATGTTTCAGTGTGAGGGGTGTCGCAGTTGTGTGGGGCGGACTGGTTGGGCTGGGTGCTTGTTAGATCTCTTAATTTCCAATGAAATACGAACTCCGATTGTAGTTTTAACTTTTTAATCTTGGCAGAGAGCAACAAACTGCTGGCTGATTGCCAGTTTCTTTGTCTTACTGAGACACATGGTCAAAATAGCTGTATTTTATACCTGGATCAATTTACAGAAAAGAACTCGCCTTCTTTGACCTTATTGGCTCAATTGAAAGTCTTTTAACGTTTTAATTGGCTCGCTACCCAAGGTCCGAAAATGTCAAGTTGATTGATGAGTTAATGCAACATGCCGAACTGCATGTAGCAGCCTTGACTTGGGGGTCTGTGAATTTTCACAGTCTGTCTAAATGAGCCTGTTTGAATACTCTATCAGTGCTCTTTACCTTTCAGCCATTGTTCATAGGTTTATATGTAACCTTCAGGGCTACTGACCGAGGGCCGTGTGGCTCTTTGTCGGCCGGCGTGGACATGATGGGCCGAAATGGCCTCCTTCTGCGCTGTAAATTTCTATGTTTCATTGATTTTTGTGATATGTGACCCCTATACTAATATTGTCAATATGAAGTACTTCCACAGGGGGGACTATGGAAAAGCAATTTTTGAGCCTCAACCTGGCCATTCTGTGTAAGAATTAGTATTTTACTGTAAATATTGTTAAATAGGCAGACACAGAAGCCAGTGAGCAGAGGACAGGATCTCTCTCAAACAATCATTGACCAGTTAATCTGTGTAAGAACATAAGAACATAAGAAATAGGAGCAGGAGTAGGCCATATGGCCCCTCGAGCCTGCTCCACCATTTAATACGATCATGGCTGATCCGATCATGGACTCAGCTCCACTTCCCTGCCCGCTCCCCATAACCCCTTATTCCCTTATCATTTAAGAAACTGTCTATCTCTATCTTAAATATATTCAATGTCCCAGCTTCCACAGCTCTCTGAGGCAGCAAATTCCACAGATCCACAACCCTCTGAGAGAAGAAATTCGTCCTTATCTCAGTTTTAAATGGGCGGCCCCTTCTAAGATTATGCCCTCTAGTTCTAGTCTCCCCCATCAGTAGAAACATTCTCTCTGCATCCACTTTGTCAAGCCCCCTCAAAATTCTATATGTTTCGATAAGATCACCTCTCATTCTTCTGAATTCCAATGAATAGAAGCCCAACCTACTCAACCTTTCCTCATAAGTCAATCCCCTCATCTCCGGAATCAACTTGGTGAATCTTCTCTGAACTGCCTCCAAAGCAACTATATCCTTTCGTAAATATGGAAACCAAAACTGCACGCAGTACTCCAGCTGTGGCCTCACCAATACCCTGTACAACTCTAGCAAGATTTCCCTGCTTTTATACTCCACCCCCTTTGCAATAAAGGCCAAGATACCATTGGCCTTCCTGATCACTTGCTGTACCTGCGTAGTATCCTATTGTGTTTCATGCACAATTACCCCCAGGTCCCGCTGTACTTCCGTCCTTTGCAATCTTTCTCCATTTAAATAATAACTTGCTCTTTGATTTTTCCTGCCAAAGTGCATGACCTCACACTTTCCAACATTATACTCCATCTACCAAATTTTTGCCCACTCACTTAGCCTGTTTATGTCCTTTTGCAGATTTTTTGTGTCCTCCTCACGCATTGCTTTTCCTCCCATCTTTGTATCGTCGGCAAACTTGGCTACATTACACTTCCTCCAAATCGTTAAGAGATTGTAAATAGTTGGGGTCCCAGCACTGATCCCTGCGGCACCCCACTCGTCACTGGTTGCCAACCCGAGAATTGACCATTTATCCCGATTCTCTGTTTTCTGTTGGTTAGCCAATCCGCTATTGGTGGGTGTTGGTGAAAAGAGGACTGTTGCCCAGGACACCGGGAGAACTAATCCTGCCCTTCAAGTAGTGCCTTGGGATCCTTAACATCCAACAAGAAAGGCGGACAGGACCTCAGTTTAACGGCTTATGTGAACGACGGCACCTCTGACAGTGCAGCACTCCCTCAGTACCCACCGCATTGGAGTTTCAACCTCGATTACATGCTCGTAGGCAATGCTGGTGACACCAAGTGGCAGGAATTAAATGCTGCCCTGCTGTCGCATCACAGAGGCCACTTGTATTTGGGTTTGGGACTTGAAGTTTGGGCGTTGGCAAGATTGCAAGTATCATTGTTACTATAGTTTTTCCTTTTGTTGTGGTGCATTAGCACTGGTGATACTGCAAACCAGTTGCGGGCGATTGCGGACTACTTCCGGGAATGTGCGCAGGTGCACTATGGTTCTTGGCTCTGTCGCCAGAGCTTTCTGATTTCCCTGTTTTGAGAGGGGTGCAGCAAACCCCCACTCGTGTGCACCACGTCTCGTTGGAGTGCCCCGCTTTCTTAGCACACCAGTTCAATACAGGGTGCCGGCTGTAATCGATTGCTTGCGGGCGCATGCAGCAGGAATCCTGTAAAGTTGGGTGAGGTGCTTGGTGATGGGGTCCTAGGTGTTTCAGAGGTGAGGTGGGGGCAGGGGGTGGGGGGGATGATAAAAGTGAGCAAGATGTGCTTCATTGGACCGAGGCAGCAACAGCTACTTGTTGGGGGTTGAGCAGGTTGCTATGGCCCCTCTGTGTGTCTGCTGCGACGTAGTAGGTAGCATCCTCACCTCAAAGTCAGAAGGTTGTGGGTTCAAGTCCCACTCCAGAGACTCGAGCTCATAAATCTAGGCTGACACTCCCAGTGCAGTGCTGAGGGAGCGCCGCACTGTCGGAGGGGCGGTACTGAGGGAGCGCCGCACTGTCGGAGGGGCGGTACTGAGGGAACGCCGCACTGTCGGAGGGGCGGTACTGAGGGAGCGCCGTACTGAGGGAGCGCCGCACTGTCGGAGGGGCGGTACTGAGGGAGCGCCGCACTGTCGGAGGGGCGGTACTGAGGGAGCGCTGCACTGTCGGAGGGACGGGACTGAGGGAGCGCTGCACTGTCGGAGGGGCGGTACTGAGGGAGCGCCGCACTGTCGGAGGGCGGGACTGAGGGAGCGCCGCACTGAGAGATGCCGTCTTTCAGATGAGCCATTAAACCAAGGCCGTGTCTGGTCTCAGGTGGACGTAAAAGATCAATGGCAATATTGGAAGAAGATCAGGGGGAGATCTCCCCGGTGTTCTGGACAATATTGAACCGTCAATCAATATCCCATTTTTTAAAAAATTATCGAGTCGTATCACATTGCTGTTTGTGGGAGCTTGCTGTGCGCAAGTTGGCTGCAGCATTTCCTACATTACAAGAGTGCCGACACTTCAAAAAGCACGTCATTGACTGTACAATGCCTTGGGATGTCCGGTCGTTGTGAAAGGCGCTATATAAATGCAAGCCTTTCCTCAGTAGTCAGCACAACAGTGGGGACTTTGGCTTGGTTAGTGGGTCATCTGATCAGAGAACGATATGGCACAGAATGAGGTCATTGAGCCCATGCTGTGCCGGCTCTGTGACAGAGCGATCCAATCAGTCCAAGTTCCCCCTGCTCTTTCCCCACAGCCCGGCACATTTCTCCCCTTCCAGTATTTCCCTAATTCCCACGTTTGAAAGTCACGATTGAATCTGCTCCCTTTCAGGCAGCGCCTTCCCGATCACGACAACTCGCTGCGTCAAAAAAAAATTCTCCATCGCCCCCCTCTGATTGACCTATAATTTTGTGAAGTGTTGCTGATTTTTAACTGATAAGATTTTATCTTTACATATGAATGAAGAGAGTTTCAGCTTCCTACTTCTGCCTCCGCACCCCCCACCGCCACCCCCCCCCTCCCACAAAAGCCACTGTAAGCAATGATTCCAGTTGAGGGTTGAAAGCATGGATTTCTTTTCCTCGATGAAAGCTGCTGTTGGACAGACAGAGCGGCGATGTGCAGATCGCTCGTTCACTGAGAAAACAAATCCTTGTGTGTGTGTGTATATATTTTTTTAAATGTCATTGGCTGTATTGCGTTTTGAGATGCCCTGAGGTTATGAAAGGCCCGACATAAATGCAAGTCTTATTTTTTTTTTAAATTCCAGTTGAGTCATTGAACTCTGTACAGTGACACCGGCTACTTTTCAGTATGGGGAGGTCCTATAATACCTGAAAATGTGGGAAAGATGCCAGGCGTCCTAAATAATAAGGGGTCGGCCATTTAGGACTGAGATGAGGAGGAATTTCTTCACTCAGAGGGTGGTGAATCTTTGGAATTCTCTGCCCCAGAGGCCTGTGGATGATTTAAGGCTGAGGCCGATGACGTTTTTTTGGCCTCTAAGGGAATCAAGGGATATGGGGATCGGGCAGGAAAGTGGATTTGAGGTGGAAGATCAGCCAATGGAATCTTGGCCTTTATTGAAAAGGGAATCGAGTATAAAAGCAGGGAAATCTTGCTACAGTTATACAGGAATACTGCGTGTAGTTTTGGTTTCCATATTTACGAAAGGATATACTTGCTTTGGAGGCAGTTCAGAGAAGGTTCACTCGGTTGATTCCGGAGATGAGGGGGTTGACTTATGAGGAAAGGTTGAGTAGGTTGGGCCTCTACTCATTGGAATTCAGAAGAATGAGAGGTGATCTTATCGAAAGGTATCAGATTATGAGGGGGCTTGACAAGGTGGATGCAGAGAGGATGTTTCCACTGATGGGGGAGACTAGAACTAGGGGGCATGATCTTAGAATAAGGGGCCGCCCATTTAAAACTGAGATGAGGAGAAATTTCTTCTGAGGATTGTGGATCTGTGGAATTCGCTGCCTCAGAGAGCTGTGGAAGCTGGGACATTGACTAAATTTAAGACAGAAATAGACAGCTTCTTAAACGATAAGGGGTTATGGGGAGCGGGCAGGGAAGTGGAGCTGAGTCCATGATCGGATCAGCCATGATCTTATTGAATGGCGGAGCAGGCTCGAATGGCTGACTCCCGCCCCTATTATGTTCTTGTGGTTGGGGAGGTTGGAAAGTATATCCTTTCGTAAATATGGAAACCAAAACTGCACGCAATATTCCTGTATAACTGTAGCAAGATTTCCCTGCTTTTATACTCGATTCCCTTTTCAATAAAGGGATGAATTACTGGGCACGATTCGTGGAACGAGTCTCTTCTGTCAAACCTTCTACTTCCAGGATGTTTATCTTCATACCCTGCGCTCTTGGTTATATTTGTTGCAGCTTGTTCACTGTATCTGTATCCAGCGATTCTCCTTGATTTGTTGTGCAAGATTTTCCATTATATTAGGCAAGAAAGAACTTTCATTTAGAGAGTGCTTTATTTTGGCCTCCATTTGTCCCAAAGCACTTCCCATCCAAGGATTGGGTTTGAAGTGCCATCAGTTGTTGTAGACTAGCACAAATCGCTGGAGAAATACCACCAGCGCTGTCTCCACAAGATCCTGTAAATTCCCTGGGAAGACCGACACACCAACATCAGTGTTCTCAATCAGGCCAACATCCCCAACACTGACCACACTTGACCAGCTCCATTGGGTAGGCCACATCATCCGCATGTCCGACACGAGACTCCCAAAGCGAGTGCTCTACTCTGAACTCCAACACACAAGCGAGCCCCCAGGTAGGCAGAGGAAACCCTCAAAGCCTCCCTGATAAAATGCAACATCCCCACCGGCACCTGGGAGTCCCTGGCCCAAAGATCAGTTTGCCCTAAGTGGAGGAAGTGCATCCGGGAGGGCGCTGAGTACCTCGAGTCTCGTCGCCGAGAGCGTGCAGAAACCAAGTGCAGGCAGTGGAAGGAGCGTGCGGCAAACCAGTCCCACCCTCCCCTTCCCTCAACCACTGTCTGTCCCACCTGTGACAGAGACTGTAATTCCCGTATTGGACTGTTCAGTCACCTGAGAACTCACTTTTGGAGTGGAAGCAAGTCTTCCTCGATTCCGAGGGACTGCCTATGATGATGGGACTCGTGCACTGCAAGGTCTTGCAATGCATTACTAACCAATCCTATTTTTGGTGGATGTTGGCCAGGACAGTCTTCTGACTCATAGTCCAGTGCGATCTTTTACCTCCATTTGAACAGGGCGATGGGGCCTCGGGATGATGGCTAATCGGCAAGGCAGCTCCTTTTGACAATGCAGCACTCAGCCATGGCTCAGTGGGTAGCACTCTCGCCTCTGAGTCAAAAGGTGGTGGGTTCAATTCCCACTCCAGAGACTCGAGCACAAGAATCCAGGCCAACACTCCCAGTGCTGTACTGTCTGAAGTGCTGTCTTTCGGATGTGAAGTTAAACCAAGTCTGTCCCCTCGGGTGAACAGCCAGTTGTCGTGGTGCACGTTGGTACCAACGACATAGGTTTAAAAAAAAAAGGGATGAGGACCTACGAGACGAATTTAAGGAGCTAGGAGCTAAATTAAAAGGTAGGACCTCCAAAAGTAGTAATCTCGGGATTGCTACCAGTGCCACGTGCTAGTCAGAGTAGGAATCGCAGGATAGCGCAGATGAATACGTGGCTTGAGCAGTGGTGCAGCAGGGAGGGATTCAAATTCCTGGGGCATTGGAACCGGTTCTGGGGGAGGTGGGACCAGTACAAACCGGACGGTCTGCACCTGGGCAGGACCGGAACCAATGTCCTCGGGGGAGTGTTTGCTAGTGCTGTTGGGGAGGAGTTAAACTAATATGGCAGGGGGATGGGAACCAATGCAGGGAGATACAGGGAAACAAAATGGAGATACAAGCAAAAGACAGCAAGGAGATGAGTAAAAGTGGAGGGCAGAGAAACCCAAGGCAAAAAACAAAAAACAAAAATGTACAGCAAAATTCTAAAGGGTCAAAGTGTAATAAAAAGGCAAGCCTGAAAGCTTGGTGCCTCAGTGCGAGGCGTATTCGGAACCCAGGAGAGGGCTCTGAGCTAGTTAGAGTGAGTGAGAGTGCAGATGAACAGGACCCCAAGAAAGAACGCAAAAGGCAGGAGGCAACAGAGCAGAGTAGCACTGGGGTAAGTGTAAACCACAAGGTGATAGGAAGGGACAATATGTATGAATATAAAGGGGCTGCAGGAGGGGTCAAAACTAAAAATCATGGTTTAAAAACTAGTATTAAAACACACTACCGAAATGCACGCAGCATTCGAAATAAAGTAAATGAGTTAACGGCACAAATCATTACAAATGGGTATGATTTGGTGGCCATTATAGAAACATGGTTGCAAGGTGGCCAAGACTGGGAATTAAACATACAGGGGTATCTGACAATTCGGAAAGATAGACAAGAAGGGAAAGGAGGTGGGGTAGCTCTGTTAATAAAGAATGATATCAGGGCAGTTGTGAGAGACGATATTGGCCCTAATGAACAAAATGTTGAATCATTGTGGGTGGAGATTAGAGATAGTAAGGGGAAAAAGTCACTAGTGGGTGTAGTTTATAGGCCCCCAAATAATAACTTCACAGTGGGGCAGACAATAATCAAGGGAATAATGGAGGCATGTGAAAAAGGAACGGCAGTAATCATGGGGGATTTTAACCTACATATCGATTGGTCAAATCAAATCACACGGGGTAGCCTTGAGGAGGAATTCAAAGAATGCATACGGGATTGTTTCTTAGAACAGTATGTTACAGAACCGACAAGGGAACAAGCTATCTTAGATCTGGTCCTGTGTAATGAGACAGGAATAATAAACGATCTCCTAGTAAAAGATCCTCTCGGAATGAGTGATTACAGTATGGTTGAATTTGTAATACAGATTGAGGGTGAGGAAGTAGTGTCTCAAACGAGCGTACTATGCTTAAACAAAGGGGACTACAGTGGGATGAGGGCAGAGTTGGCTAAAGTGGACTGGAAACAAACACTAAACGGTGGCACAATTGAGGAGCAATGGAGGACTTTTAAGGAGCTCTTTCATCGTGCTCAACAAAAATATATTCCAGTGAAAAAGAAGGGCGGTAAGAGAAGGGATAACCAGCCGTGGATAACCAAGGAAATAAAGGAGAGTATCAAATTAAAAACCAATGCGTATAAGGTGGCCAAGGTTAGTGGGAAACTAGAAGATTGAGAAAATTTTAAACGACAGCAAAGAATGACTAAGAAAGCAATAAAGAAAGGAAAGATAGATTACGAAAGTAAACTGGCACAAAACATAAAAACAGATTGTAAAAGCTTTTACCGACATATAAAACGGAAAAGAGTGACTAAAGTAAATGTTGGTCCCTTAGAAGATGAGAAGGGGGATTTAATAATGGGAAATGTGGAAATGGCTGAGACCTTAAACAATTATTTTGCTTCGGTCTTCACAGTGGAAGACACAAAAACCATGCCAAAAATTGCTGGTCACAGGAATGTGGGAAGGGAGGACCTTGAGATAATCACTATCACTAGGGAGGTAGTGCTGGACAGGCTAATGGGACTCAAGGTAGACAAGTCCCCTGATCCTGATGAAATGCATCCCAGGGTATTAAAAGAGATGGCGGAAGTTACAGCAGATGCATTCGTTATAATCTACCAAAATTCTCTGGACTCTGGGGAGGTACCAGCGGATTGGAAAGCAGCTAATGTAATGCCTCAGTTTTAAAAAAAGGGGGCAGACAAAAGGCAGGTAACTATAGGCCAGTTAGTTTGACATCTGTAGCAGGGGAAATGCTTGAAGCTATCATTAAGGAAGAAATAGCGGGACATCTAGATAGGAATAGTGCAATCAAGCAGACGCAACATGGATTCATGAAGAGGAAATCATGTTTAACTAATTTACTGGAATTCTTTGAGGATATAACGAGCATGGTGGATAGAGGTGTACCGATGGATGTGGTGTATTTAGATTTCCAAAAGGCATTCGATAAGGTGCCACACAAAAGGTTACTGCAGAAGATAAAGGTACGCGGAGTCAGAGGAAATGTATTGGCATGGATAGAGAATTGGCTAGCTAACAAAGCAGAGTCAGGATAAATGGATCCTTTTCGGGTTGGAAATCGGTGGTTTGTGGTGTGCCACAGGGATCTGTGCTGGGACCACAACTGTTTACAATATACATAGATGACCTGGAAGAGGAGACAGAGTGTAGTGTAACAAAATTTGCAGATGACACAAAGATTAGTGGGAAAGCGGGTTGTGTAGAGGACACAGAGAGGCTGCAAGGAGATTTGGATAGGTTAAGCGAATGGGCTAAGGTTTGGCAGATGGAATACAATGTCGGAAAATGTGAGGTCATCCACCTTGGGGGGGGGGGGGGAAGGAGAAACAGTAAAAGGGAATATTATTTGAATAGGGAGAAATTACAACATGCTGCGGTGCAGAAGGACCTGGGGGTCCTTGTGCATGAATCCCAAAAAGTTAGTTTGCAGGTGCAGCAGGTAATCAGGAAGGCGAATGGAATGTTGGCCTTCATTGCGAGAGGGATGGAGTACAAAAGCAGGGAGGTCCTGCTGCAACTGTATAGGGTATTGGTAAGGCCGCACCTGGAGTACTGCGTGCAGTTTTGGTCACCTTACTTAAGAAGGATATACTAGCTTTGGAGGGGGTACAGAGACGATTCACTCGGCTGATTCCGGAGATGAGGGGGTTACCTTATGATGATAGATTGAGTAGACTGGGTCTTTACTCGTTGGAGTTCAGAAGGATGAGGGATGATCTTATAGAAACACTTAAAATAATGAAAGGGATAGACAAGATAGAGGCAGAAGACAAGATAGAGGCAGAAGACAAGATAGAGGCAGAGAGGTTGTTTCCACTGGAAGACTAGAACTAGGGGGCACAGCCTCCAAATACGGGGGAGCCAATTTAAAACCGAGTTGAGAAGGAATTTCTTCTCCCAGAGGGTTGTGAATCTGTGGAATTCTCTGCCCAAGGAAGCAGTTGAGGCTAGCTCATTGAATGTATTCAAATCACAGATAGATAGATTTTTAACCAATAAGGGAATTAGGGGTTATGGGGAGCGGGCGGGTAAGTGGAACTGAGTCCACGGCCAGATCAGCCATGATCTTGTTAAATGGCGGAGCAGGCTCGAGGGGCTAGATGGCCTACTCCTGTTCCGAATTCTTATGTTCTTATGTTATCCCATGGCACTGTATCAAAGAAGCACAGGGGAAGTTCTCCCCGGTGTCCTGGGGCCAATATTTATCCCTCAACCAAGATCACCAAAACAGATGATCTGAGTCATTATCACATTGCTGTGTGTGGGAGCTTGCTGTGCGCAAATTGGCTGCCGCGTTTCCTGTGACAACAGTGACTGCACTTCAAAAGTACTTCATTGTGAAGCGCTTTGGGGCGTCCGGAGTTCATGAAAGGTGCTGTTCAAATGCAAGTTCTTTTCTTCTACTTCATCAATAATATATTCAGTGTTGCTCCAAACCATCCCCCCTCAGCATGCCATCGTACACACGACTGCCCCCTCACCGTGTTGGAATCGCACGGTCTACACATTTGCTCTCCCACCTCTGGGGACTCTTCTCTGGAGAAGAGATGACTGAGGAGCGACCTGATAAACGCTGGATCGATTCGGCTTATATTCACTGGAATTTAGAAGAATGAGAGGGGATCTCATAGAAACATGTAAAATTCTGACAGGACTGGGCAGGTTAGATGCAGGAATAACGTTCCCGATGTTGGGGAAGTCCAGAACCAGGGGTCACAGTCTAAGGATAGGGGGTAAGCCATTTAGGACCGAGATGCGGAGAAACTTCTTCAGCCAGAGAATTGTGAACCTGTGGAATTCTGTACCACAGAAAGTTGTTGAGGCCAGTTCGTTGGATATATTCAAGAGGGAGTTAAAAAAGGCCCTTACGGCTAAAGGTATCAAGGGGTATGGAGAGAAAGCAGGAAAGGGTTACTGAGGGAATGATCAGCCATGATCATATTGAATGGTGGTGCAGGCTCGAAGGGCCGAATGGCCTACTCCTGCACCTATTTTCTATGTTTCATAATCTTGAAGAGCTCTCAGGGGAGACGTAGAGAAGATGTCTCCACTTGAAGGAGAGACCAGAACTAAAGACCTTAAGTAGAAGACAGTCACTAATAAATCTAATTGGGAATTCAGGAGAAACTTCTTTACCCAGAGAGTGGTGAGAATGTGGAACTCGCTGCTACAGGGAGTATTATAAAGGGAATGCAACAAAGTTTCACCAGACTGATTCCTGGGGTGGGGGAATTGTCCTTTGAGGAGAGATTGAGTAGACTGGGCTGATATTCTCTGGAGTTTCGAAGAATAAGAGGTGATCTCAATGAAACATACACAATTCTTACACGGCTCGACAGGGTAGATGCAGGGAGGATGTTTCCCCCAGGCTGGGGAGTCTAGAACTCGGGGTCACAGTCTCAAGATAAGGGGTCGGCCATTTAGGGCTGAGATGAGGAGGAATTTCTTCACTCAGAGGGGGTGAATCTTTGGAATTCTCTGCCCCAGAAGGCTGTGGAGGCTCAGTTGTTGAGATCGTTAGATTTTTGGATATTGAAGGATGCAAGGGAGGTGGAGTTGAGGTCAAAGAGCAGCCATGATCGTATTGAATGGCGGAGCAGGCTCGAGGGGCCGAATGGTCTACTCCTGCTCCTATTTCTTGTGTTCTTATTGATCCAAGGAGAATTCACCCTGCTCCTCTTCAATGAGTGCTGTGGGATCTGTTCCACCTGAGAGGGCAGAAGACGGCACCTCCGACATTGCAGCGCTCCCTCAGCACTGCACCAGAGTGACCGAGATGGACAGTTTCTTAACCGATAAGGGAATAAGGGGTTATGGGGGAGCGGGCAGGGAAGTGGACCTGAGACAATGATCGGATCAGCCATGAATGGTGGAGCAGGCTCGAGGGGCCATATGGCCTACTCTTGCTCCTATTTCTTATGTTCTGATGTCAGCGTTGACTTGGAGTCTCTGGAGTGGGACTTGAGCCCATGAGCTTCTGACTCCGAGACGAGAGAATGTGTTACCCACTGAGCCATAGTTGACACCTTGCTGTGACAAAAGGATCAACAATCGGTATTGCAAGTAATAACAATTGTCTCACGGGGAACTCCAAGGCACTAATTCAGTCTCTAGACTTTGCTGACACTTGAGATTTGCATTCCAGATCAGGGAAGCTTAATTCTCACTCTGCCAGACACTGAGCATCCAGGTCTATGTCGAATAATCCCTCTTTGGAGTAATTAAGACTTTCTCACCAAGATTTTGTTCCTGATGGGCGTATCTGTACTTGGCCATTCTGATTTCCCTGTTAATTTATAGTTTTGGCGCTGATGATAAATGGCTCATAAGCCACTTGTGATAAACCCATAGCATACAACCATGGTAAACATCACAAATACATTGGAATTTTAAAAGACACACAAGTTGGTGCACAGTATTGAAAATGTGGTTTGTCAGGGATTCAATATATTTTTCTTCTTCGACCATCTCAATGGCATTAACTCTTGTTCCCTGTAAGCGGCCCTTCATTCTGCGTGGCCTGTTTCTTTTAGTGTGCGGTCCCTTTAAATTTCCGCGCATGCACGGCACTTAAAATGGAGAATTGCGTGTGCGGGACCTTTCCCGTGCGGCTGCGCACCTTCGAGGGACACGATTGGGGGCGAATATTTTGTGGCAGAGATGCAGCGCGCGATCGTGGCAGATGTTTGTTGCGGAGGAGTGGCGCGATATCGTGGCGGAGGTGCGGCAAATGAGAGTAAGGGGGCCAGAAGAGCCGAGTGCCCAGGGGCAGCACGGGCCAGCCCACACTGCGATATGTGTGCGCACTGGGTCCGTGCAGCAGAGCAGGTCTCCAGTCGTTTTGGTTAACCCTTGCCACTGGACCAAGACCTAGCTCTGACAAGCCCGTGTGATGACTGGTGTGCAACGGTCACCACACGTTTTAATAAAAAAAAAAAATCCACGCACAGGCATCTTCCACCCTTCAGGATGTAGTTCTGGATCTGGAATAGCGGTCCTTCATTGAAACATCTGTGAACTCATCCCTTTTGGTGTGGACGCAAGTCATCCTCGTTCGAGGGACTGCCTATGATGATGGTTGGGGGTGCAATTCCAAAAGCACCCAACATTTTTTGCCACCCTCGATAATCGGGCTCTTGAATTGTAGAGGGCAGCACAGCCAATGCTTAATCCTGTCCCCCTCCTTGTTGTCACCAATGGCAAACGGGTGTGACGCCGGCGTGACCAGTTTACATTGTAACTATGGACATGAGTATTTGGAACGGGGAAAAAGTTGAGAGTGCACACATCCATCTTTTCCCCCTCAAGTGGACGCAAAAAGTCCCACGGCACCATTTCGAAGAAGTGCTCCCCGACGCCCTGGACAATACTTGTCCCTCAAGCCCAACAGATGACCTGGGTCATTGTCACATTGCTGTTTGTGGGAGCTTGCTGTGCCCCAATTGGCTGCCGCGTCTCCTACATTACAACTGCGACTACACTCCCAAAAGTACTTCGTTGGCTGTAAAGCACTTTGCAAAGTCCCGAGGCCGCGAAAGGCGCTATAGAAATGCACGTGTGTGTTAGTCCTTTATAGATGGCTGGGGGAGAGGAAGGGATAGTGATTGCTTGTGATGGGGCAGATGCGACCTGTTGACGACACCCCTGTCGTGCAACCACGTGAAGTGTTGTACAGCATGCTAGTTCACACATTTTGCACCTACGTGGCCACTGAATTTGTACGTGTTCGCCTTCCTCCAACCATCTCCGGAATGGAAGAATTCTTTTTCAATGTGAAATATTGGCTACTATCCATTTTGTTCCATTGCTGTGAGGATGTGGGGTGCGGGGCGGGCGGAGGGGGTGGGTGGGGATGGCGGAGGTTGTGTGTGGAGGGAGAATTCCTTAACTGATGCGTGCTGCCTGCTCTCATTCGCCTTCCCCTCCCCCATCGGTATGCTTCCGTTATGAAATATAATGGGAGCAGAATTGGCTGGGTGAGTTTAAACTCGGACACGGAGCTATTCTTAAAATTTTACTGGAACAGCTGTGGGCAAGCTGTGGGCGTTCTTGCGTCTCATTATATTAGCCCACCAGCCTGTTAGGATTTTCATCGTGTCGCGAGCTGCTGTCTTCACTCAGTGACGTTTCTCCTTGTGTTTGATGTGCGACACAATCAATTAACGGGATCTGGCTGCAGTTCCTCCACTGGGCTCCTCTGCACTGCGCACCGCTAAGCCACAGAGCCCAGGAGGGTCAATTCAGCTAGCTGATCTCGGTCATGGTGACCGTCCATTTGCTGTGATGGAGTGTCCCTGGCCAAGAGAAGAGAAAGAAATTAACCAGGATTCTTGATGGCCCTCCAGTGACGACATTTCCACCCCCCCCCCCCCCCCCTGACCTTAGGACGCCCCAAAGAGCTTTATAGCCAAGGACGTACTTTTGAAGTATAACCACTGTTGGGAGGCCGGCCAGCAGAGTGTTGGAATAGTCAAGTCCAGAGGCAACAAAGGCGTGGATGAGGGTTTCGGCAGCTGAGGCAACGGCGGAGACGGGCGATGTTACGGAGGTGGAAAAAGGCGGCCTTAGTTATGTTATGGATATGTAGTCCCCTATGTTGCAAAGAGCGTGGTTCAGCCTCGGGCGGATGTTGGAGAGAAGGATCGAGTCAGCAGCCAATTGCAGCATCTTATTAGCACCTAGTTAACTCAGTGCAGACACAATCTGGGCCGCCTCCGTTCGTATGACCAAGTGGAATGAAAGAAAGAACTTGCATTTATATAGCGCCTTTCAAAACCTCAGGACGTCCCAAAGCGTTGTACAGCCACTTTTTGAAATTCAGTCACTCTTGTAATGTAGGAAACACGCCAGCCAATTTGCACACAGCAGGCTCCCACAAACACCGAAGAGATAATGACCAGATAATTTGTTTAGCAATGTTGGCTGAGGGATAAATATTGGCCCCAGGACACCGGGGAGAACTTCTTCGTAACAGTGCCGTGGGATCATTTACATTCGCTCGAGAGGGGAGACGGGGCCTTGGTTTAATGTCAAATCCGAAAGACAGCCCCTCCGACGGCGCGGCGCTCCCTCAGTGCCGCCCCTCCGACGGCGCGGTGCGGCGCTCCCTCAGTACATCACTGGAATGTCAGCCTGGATTATGTGCTCAAGTTCTGGAGTGGGGCTTAAATCCACAACTTTATGACTCCTGACAAGAGTGGGGAAAAAAGTGGGTAGATTGAGGTGAGGTCGAGATCAGCCATCGTCTAATTGAATGGCGTAACTGGCTCGTGGGGCTGAATGGCCGCCACCTCTTCCGATGGTGGTTTGCCTCATTGCTGCTTGCCAGCTCTGTGTAAAATGGCTGCCACAGTTATCTGCACATCAAGATGTTGCACTCCAAAAGTACTTCATCGTACATCAACTTTTGAAACCCTTTGAGACTTTTCCGACACGAAAATGCTCCATAAATGTGCCATCTCTCGTTTCTTTTTATCTTGGCGGCCTTTTTTTGTTGCTTAAAGGCAGGAGTTACTGGACATGGAGCAGGGCAGGGTGGGGGAACAAGAGGGTTTCGCGAGTTGATGATTACGTTAACTTAAAATGGCTTCTTCCCCAACCACATAATCTGGTTGAGGCTGTTCAGGGACAAACTGAGCCTTCAAGCCAATTCCCAGTATAATTGTAAGAAAAACCACGGGATTTTGATAATTACTAGGTACAATATCAGCTGCCGATGTCTGTCTCCAAGCATTTTGCTTTCCTGCAAAGGGCTGGGCAGTATCTTTCGACCGAGGGGCCTATGAAGTAATGTGTGCATGTGTGCATTTTTCCCCCATGCTTTTTTTTTTAAGTAGCAAAAATGAAAAAAAAAAATCCCCAGTGGAAGAAGCTGAAAAGGTTAATCGCCTGTTTAACATCGAAAGCTTTTTTTTTAAGCTGCCTCTGTTTGATGCATGACGCGGCATATTCTAATACTCCTTTAAAATGAGGAAGTGGTGTTGGGCTCAGTTCGCTGATGGATGGTGTTAACCATTTGTGGAACAAATGTCATTTCAGTTGGAAAGAGAGAATTTGGAGTTCTTCTACACACATTTTTTTTCTACATCGCATTCATGCCCTCGACGTCCCAAAGCGTTTTACAGTCAATAGAGTTCTTTTTGAAGTGTAGTCACTGTTGTGACTTGTCGTCACTTAAGGTCATCCAAAACTCGGCTGCCCCCCCGTGTCCTAACTCGCGCCAAGTCCCGCTCACTCATCACCCCCTGTGCTCGCTGCCCCGCGTCCTAACTCGCATCGAGTCCCGCTCACCCATCACCCCCTGTGCTCGCTGACCCACATTAGCCCCCGGTTAAGCAACGCCTCGATTTCAAAATTCTCATCCTTCTTTACAAATCCCTCCATGGCCCTCGCACCCTCTCTGAAACCTCCTCCAGCCCCTACACCCCTTCCCATCTCTCTAACCTCCAGCCCCCCACCCCCGCCCTGCGAGATCTCTGCGCCTCTCAAATTCTTGCCCGCTTGAGCATCCCCGATTTCCCTCGCACCACCATTGGTGGCCGTGCCTTCAGCTGCCTGGGCCTCAAGCTCTGGAACTCCCTCCCTAAACCTCTCCGCCTCTCTACCTCTTTCTTCCTTCAAAACGCTCCTTAAAATGTACATCTTTGACCAAACTTTTGGTCACCTGCGCTAATTTCTTCTTATGTGCCTCGGTGTCAAATTTATTTGTTTTGTCTTAAAACACTCCTGTGAAGCGCCTTGCGACGTTTTACTACGTTAAAGGCGCTATATAAATGCAAGTTCTTGGTGTGATATAGATGCAGCTGTCAATAGACCAAACTGCTACTTGCTGAAATGCTGAGCAAAATTTATCAGTGGCCTCCTTTTTTGGGGTCAATTTTCACCCCTCCTGGTAGGCCTGAGGAGCACCGTTCCATTGTCGCCCTCACTCAAGGGGAGCATCGGCCACGGGAGCAGTGAGACTAAGCATCGGCTGTTGTATTATGGGGGTCATCATCATAGGCGATCCCTTGAACGAGGATGACTTGCTTCCACGAGAGTTCGCAGATGTTTCAATGAAGGACCCAATATTCCAGATCCCGAACTACATCCTGAAGGATGGAAGATGCCTGTGCGTGGATTTTTTTACCGTGGGGTGACCGTTGCACACCAGCCACCACACGGGCTTGACAGAGCTAGGTCTTGGTCCAATGGCAAGGATTACCCAAGACAACTGGAGACCTGCTCTGCTGTACCTAGTGCGCACACATATCGCAGTGTGGGCTGGGCCCTCGCCTCTTCTGGGCCCCATAACCTCATCTGTCGCACTTCCGCCACAAGCACTCGCCGCTCCTCTGCCCCGACCTTCCCACTCCTCTCCATCTCGGCCCTGCCGATGTTCCTGCCCACGCTCCAAAATAGCGACCAGGATTTTGATGACGTCACCCAGTCGCCCCTCTCTAAATCCTTGGGAGCAGCTCGCGCTGGAGGTCGAAGTGGTATGCCGCTCCAGCTCTTCTTTAGCCCGACCTGCGGAGCTGTTCTCTCGCAGGTCGGGGGGGCAAGGGTGGTGGGGAGGGGCGCCTGTGAGCGGACTCCCAGTCGTGTCCCTGCACATGCGCAACGTTCCAGCAGGTGTCGCCGGTTAGTGACCAGGAGCACGGACCCGGCGACACCAAAGGCGATTCCAACATCTCCCTTTCTCAACTCGCAGCTAATATCTTCAAAGGAAAAATGTCTTTCTCGTTAGGATATCTGCAGGGCCGATGGTGACTGAACCAATCCAATTTGGGGTATTCTGGGCTTATTACCAGTGTCTTGGGGATCAGATTCCACTCAGTATTTCAAAACAAGCTGACGAGACAATCTGGAGTTTGCATAGGATAGTCTCCGCCTCCGTCTGTTTTCCATGTTTAAGCGATTCTCATTTGCCTTGAAAATTGCAACCTTTCCAGATAACTACTCTGCAGCGATGATGGAGCACGACAATTCCCCTCCACCCCGGTTATTTTTAACTTGACGTTGACCTATCCATGTAAATAATGTATCTTCATTTAGCAGTGGTTCAGTGGATATCCCAACAGAGTCTTGAGAACATAAATCCAGGCTAATGCTCCCAGTGCGGTGCTGAGGGAGCGCCGCACTGTCGGAGGGGCGGTGCTGAGGGAGCGCCGCACTGTCGGAGGGGCGGTGCTGAGGGAGCGCCGCACTGTCGGAGGGGCGGTGCTGAGGGAGCCACTGCACTCAAGGGTTCCGTCTTTCAAATGAGACATTAATCCGAGGCCCTGTCTGCCGCCTCAGGTGGATGTAAAAGATCACACGGCCACTATTGGAAGAAGAGCAGGGGGAGCTCTCCCCGGTGTCCTGGGGCTAATATTTATCCTTCAACCAACATCACGAAAACAGATGATCTGGTCATTATCACGTTGCTGTTTGTGGGAGCTTGCTGTGCGCAAATTGGCTGTCGCATTTCCCACATTACAACAGCAACTACACTCCAAAAGTACTTAATTGGCTGTAAAGTGCTTTGGGTCACCCTGAGGGCGTGAAAGAGACTATATAAATGCAAGTTGTTCTTTTTCTTCTTCTGGCAGCGCGTGCTCCTGTGAACCGACTGGAGCCAGAGTTGCTGCGCTGCTTGCTGGCTCCTTGGAAGCTCAGCAACCAAATCCGGTGGTTGGACGGACGCAAAATTTATTAATGGGCACGGGGCGAGGGCAGGGCTGAGGCTCAGCTGATGTTCGTTTCCCACCCCCCCCCCCCCACCCCCCACATCTCCTCTTCTCATGCATCTTGTGCATGAATCACAAAAGGATACTACGCAGGTACAGCAAGTGTTCAGGAAGGCCAATGGAATCTTGGCCTTTATTGCAAAGGGGATGGAGTATAAAAACAGGGAAGTCTTGCTACAGTTATGCAGGGTATAGGTGAGGTGACACCTGGAGTACTGCGTACTGTTTTGGTTTCCATGTTTCCGAAAGGATATACTTGCTTTGGAGGCAGTTCAGAGAAGGTTCATTCGTTTGATTCCGGGGATGAGGGTGTTGACTTATAAGAAAAGGTTAAGCAGGTTGGGCCTCTACTCATTGGAATTCAGAAGGATGAGAGGTGATCTTATCGAAATGTATAAGATTATGAGGGTGCTTGACAAGTGGATGCAGAGAGGATGTTTCCACTGATGGGGGAGACTAGAACTAGGGGGCATGATCTTAGAATAAGGGGCTGCCCATTTAGAACTGAGATGAGGAGAAATTTCTTCTCAGAGGGTTGTAAATCTGTGGAATTCGCTGCCTCAGAGCCGGGACATTGAATAAATTTAAGACAGAAATAGACAGTTTCTTAACCGATAAGGGGATAAGGGGGCAGGCAGGGAAGTGGAGCTGAGTCCATGATCGGATCAGCCATAATCGTATTAAATGGCGGAGCAGGCTCGAGGGGCTGTATGGCCTACTCCTGCTCCTAATTCTGATGTTCTTATGCTTCCTCCTCCCCATGGGTCACGCAACTCGAGTCTGTATCTGGATTAACACAGGAAGGGGGAGGGAAAAAATGATCTGGTGTGGAGTCCACCCTCGAAGTAAACACATCTTTTTCCCACCCCCCCCCACCCCCCAGCCTCCCTGTCCCATTTTAGAATTTGGTTTTGTTCGATAGAACTCACGTGACCTTACGGCTCGAAGTTCAGAAGCAATTATTCCGAAGCTCTTTTATAATGCCTCAGCACCTGGAATTATTTGACTCTGCCTGTTGTTTTATAAATTTACAGTCGACTAGTCTGGATCTTGATACTGTTATCTCCTATATATCCAATCCACAGTTTTATTGCACAGAGGGGGAGTGAAATACACGACAAGGGCTCCTCAACTGATTGCTATCCAGAGTCCCCCCCCCCCCCCCCCCAAAGCCTTGCTGGAAAGGGTTCCCTCGAGGACATGCCCACATTGTCAAATAGCCCGCCAGTAATCCACATTGGGCTCGTGAAGCTATGATGGTGGGCCCCATAGAGCATTCAGGAGTGGAGACAATCAGAGGGACGAGAGGCGGATGATAGGGTGGGGAACAGGTACATTTAAATCCTCGTCCTCGTCCGTGCCTTTGTTACCTCCAGACTTGACTATTCCAACGCACTCCTGGCTGGCCTCCCACATTCTACCTGACGTAAACTAGGGGTGATCCAAAACTCGGCTGCCCCCATGTACTAACTCGCACCGAGTCCCGCTCACCCATCACCCCCTGTGCTCACTGCCCCCGTGTCCTAACTAGCACCGAGTCCCGCTCACCCATCACCCCCTGTGCTCACTGCCCCGTGTCCTAACTAGCACCGAGTCCCGCTCACCCATCACCCCCTGTGCTCACTGCCCCCGTGTCCTAACTAGCACCGAGTCCCGCTCACCCATCACCCCCTGTGCTCGCTGACCTACGGTTGGCATCCGGTTAAGCAATGCCTCGATTTCAAAATTCTCATCCTGGTTTGCAAATCTTTCCATGGCCCTCGCCCCCTCCCTATCTCTGTAACCACCTCCAGCACCACAACCTCCCCCCCCCCCCCCCCCCCAAGATTTCTGCCCTCCTGACTATCCCTGATTATAATGGCTCCACCATCGGTGGCCGTGCCTTCAGCTGCCTGGGCCCCAAGCTCTGGAACTCCCTCCCTAAACCTCTCCACCTCTCTCCTCCTCCTTTATGACGCTCCTTGAAACCGACTTCTTTGACCCAGCTTTTGATCACATGCGCTAATTTCTTCTTATGTAGCTCAGTGTCAAATTTATTTGTTTTGTCTTAAAACACTCCTGTGAAGCGCCTTGAGATATTTTACTACGTTAATGGCGCTATCTAAATACAAGTTGTTGTTGGAAGTGTTGTGATAAAGGCAGCATCTTAAGTTTGGGACCGTGACCGTTCATAGGTGTGATTTGCTGCAAGTGTTAAACCTGCACTTTCCATATCTTTGAAATGGGCCTGGCCTTTATTTGATCAGTTTCGACTTCTGCAATTTCACTGTCCACAATTTCAGCTATAACTTCCTCGTCATAAATGGTATCAAAACCCCTATTAAAAGTTTGGATATAAATAGGTCAGTGAGTAGGCGGGAGTTGAGCTGCTATAGCAACCCAACTCTTCCGAATGAAAGAGGAAAAAACAGATATATTTTGATGTCGTTTTGCCAAAGAAGGAAACGCTGCCCTGGTTACCCATACGGAGCCCAGAGAGGGTTAAAAGCAATTCTCTGAGCTGCATGGGACGCGACCCTGGGGCGTGGGTGTAGCAGTCATACTTTGAGGTGGGGAGCTGGTCTAGTCAAATTACTCAGAGAATTGCCAGGACAGAGCCGAGAGAGAGAGAGACAGGGGGGGAAAAAAGTAGTTTGACTCGTAGATCTTTTGGCATTTGAAGAAGTCCATTCTTCAAACTGAACCGGAAGGTAAGTAAAGATGCCAGCATTTTCAGTCTCTGCAAGTGCAGTGTTTTTAAATCTCGGAAAAGCATGGCCACTGAATGAAGTATCGGAGGAGGAGAAACATTGAGAAGCAAGCCCCCGGATCGGGCGCTTGGGGCTGCATTTGCAGAGCCATTTTAGAAGGTGTGTGGCATTGTGTGTGTCGCACTGTTAACCTGGCTGCAATCGCGGCAATCGCGGCAATTTTATTTCAGTTGTGCCAGAGCAAACAACTGTCATAGAACTTTACAAAAAAAAACAGTTCGGCTTGTGTGTTTAGTGCCCGAGCCAGCCTTGGAAACGTGTGCGCTTGTTTCCTTTCCGAATATAATTGCCAAGGACAACTGTGGAGCGCTGCGAGCGTCTTGCAATAAAAGTTTAAAATGCCCAGCGCCGGACCGATCTCTCGGGTGTTTTTTCTTTTGCGTTGGTCCCTTTTGGGTCGTTGCCATTTTGACTGTTCCAGATTAAAGCTACTTCCTCTGGGCCAGTTAAAGTGGGAACCTGGACCACTTTGTTAGTCGGGATTGCTTAGCGTGGATTGCCAACCCTTTTTTGAAAAAAAAAATGTCCCCCTCGCCGATATTCTTCCGCTTGACCAAGCCAGTTTGCCTCACGAGCTGTGTCCCTGTCCATTGGGGGAGGGGGTGAGGGGGCCCTAGTGCTGTGGCCCCCCCCCCCCAAGCAAAACTGAAGGTTTTGCGCACCTCATGTCTGCTTCTATTCCGGACGAATCAAGGGAAATTATCGCTGTGTTAGGCGAATTACCTGGAGAGCAGAAGGCTAGCCTGAGCATTCTCTGATCCTCGGTTCCCTTCGAAGCTTTGGGTTATCTTGAGCCCTTAAGTTATTTTATCTGATTGACAGCAGGTATATTTACAAAAAAAAAATGAGGGTGCATTTGAAGGCTTGTATGCTGTTTATTACCACAAAAGGCCAAGAGGTTAGCTAGTTTCGGTGCTGGCTACGTTGCCAATTTGGCCAAGTTTCTACGCCCCATTTGTGTTGGATGAAGTGCAAAGCGCAAAACGTGTTTAATTTTTTTTTTTAAATCGAGACCTGAAGTGTCAGTGCCTCTCTCTTTTCCCTCTCTTTCCCCCCCCCCCCTCCCTCCCCAACAACAACAACACCAACACCAACTATAGCGCCTTTAACCTAGTTAAACGTCCCAAGGTGCTTCGCAGCAGCGATTACCAAACTAAATTTGACACCGAGCCACAAAAGGAGATGTTAGGGCAGGTGAGCAAAAGCTGGGTCAAAGAGGTCGGCTTTAAGGAGCATCTTAAAGGAGGAGAGAGAGTCGGAGAGGTTTCGGGAGGGAATTCCAGAGCTTGGGGCCCAGGCAGCTGAAGGTACGGCCGCCAATGGTAGGGCAAAGGAAATCGGGAATGCGCAAGAGGCCAGAATTGGAGGAGCGCAGCGATCTCGGAGGGTTGTGTGTCTGGAGATTGTTTAGATTATTACAGGGATAGGGAGGGAGAACGAGGCAACTCACTGGTTTCATCAATTCAGAGTTGACCAATTGCTTCCCCTTCTCCCTCCCCCCCCCCCCCCCCCCCTCACAGTGACCCACCCTCCCTTTTACCTCCATCCTCGACGTTGGACAAAGCGATAAGGAGAATTGATAAACAACATCTAGAACTGAAGAGTGGGCAAAGAGGGCTCATTCTGTGAATGAACGCAGAAGATTGCCGATTTCGAACTGGTTTTCGTAAGGGCCATCCTAGCTTCCTTGATGGCTTGGATGGTACAGACCAGAAGTCGGTGTTAACTGACCTCAGCTGGGGAATCTATAGTTGGCCACTGGGCAAGTGAGGGAGGGAGAAATTAGCCATTGTGGAGGAACAGCATTGCGTCCTGTTCTGATGCCTTGAAGCTCCTGTTGTCGGAAAAACCATCCGGCCATTTGGCTCATAATGAAGACTGACAAAGCACTTGTGTGCAACTGAGACTTGTAGACCCAAAGCCCAGCGAGGGTCTGCCCCTTGGGGTTTGGGGGGGCGGGGGGTTGCGGGGAGCAGGTGGATGGTGGAGAGGACAAGAGTAAAATAGGTCTGAAAAAGACAATTAAAATCAATAGACCGGGATGAAATGGGACAGTTCTATTAATATAGACCTCAAAAGAGTAAAGAAGCTTGTAACGCTTAATGAAGCTAGACCATCATTTTGACGCACTGAAGTCATATTTCGGACCGCCATTGAAATTCAGGGTGGATTGCCCCTCAGTAACCCTGTATCCCAGGTCGTGGGACATTCCGCTCCGATATTCCGCACTTTTTGGGCTTGCTATATTCAACTGAAACCCGTTTAAAAAGTTCCAGTCATGCCATGACGCTTCTCTGCAAAAAAAAAAATCCTTTGCATACGGTCTGCTCCCAGCCTCGGTGTCGACGGCTGCAGCTGACGGCCTTCTGGCTGAGGAACTGAGCTGTGGCGACTCATTGAACAAGGATACCACATTTCTTGCGTCGCGAAAGGAAATGTGGTATCCTTGTTTAACTCGAGTCACAAAAAGTTTTCTGTCGTCAAAAGCGCTCTTGTGCATCTTGTTTTTTTTTTGTTGCAAGCTGGATGTGCTACTAGCTCAGCGGTTTCGTTGCTTTGAAGATGTATTGATGGTTTTAGGATTAATAGAAACCCCCCTCGGGTGGGGTTTGGCGAGGGGGGAGCATCGATCACTCTGGAAGAAATAGTCATTTGCACGCGACTCGGTCGGTACCACGTCAACTTCCAGGGTTCAGTGGTTTGTGTTCTCGACCCCTGTTCCGGAGACTGCCGCATGTAAGGCCAGCGCAGCACTGCAGTATTGAGGCAGTGCTGCACTGTTGGAGGTGCCCGTCCCATAGATGAAACACTGAACCGAGACCCTGCCGCTCGAACTATGAACCAGATCCCGCGGTGCGACCTTGCCGCGGTTCCTGACCGTGTACCAATCCCAACAAAAAAACGATTGAATGGCCCCTTCACCTCATTCCCACTTGTGTGATTTCACTGTGCACAAAATGCATTTGCCTACTTAAGTTGCAGTGCTTTCAAAAAGTAATGAATTGTGTATGAAGTTCTTTTAGCTATATAAATGCAAACCCCCTTTTATCTTTTTATATCATGACTTTTAAAAAAAAATATTCTTCCTGTTTTACCCCAGACTGAATGTGTTGGCTGAGGTTTAAGAAGGAAAGTCAGACTTGCATTTATATAGCGCCTTTCACGACCACCGGACGTCTCGAAGCGCTTTACAGCCAATTAAGTACCTTTTGGAGTCTAGTCACTGTTGTAATGTGGGAAACACGGCAGCCAATTTGCGCACAGCAAGCTCCCACACACAGCAATGTGATAATGACCCAGATCATCTGTTTTAGTGATGTTGGCTGAGGGATAAATATTGGCCCCAGGACACCGTGGAAAACTCCCCCTGCTCTTCTTCCAGTAGTGCCATGGGAACTTTTACGTCCACATGAGAGTGCAGACGGGATCTCTGTAAAATGGCCCCTCCGACAGTGCGGCGCTCCCTCAGCACCGCCCCTCCGACAGTGCAGCGCTCCCTCAGCACTGCCCCTCCGTGTCAACCTCGATTTTTTTTTTTGTGCTCAACTCCCTGGAGTGGGACTTGAACCTACAACTTTCTGACTCCGAGGCGAGTGTGCTACCCACTGAGCCACAGCTGACAATGATAGGGGCATCGGGATACCTGCCTAAATGGCTGTTCTTCATGCAAGAGCCCAGACATGAATGCTCGGGGTATTTGACTAGGGAGGGCATCACAACCTAATCTGATCCTGCCCCTCACCCTTCTGTTCATAAATGTTTTAACAAATGTTTGGATTTTCTCCCCCTCCCACGAGCTGGGGTACTATAGTGTATCATTGTTAGTGGTTTCTACAAATCCTTGCGGTTCTACAATGGGCTTGAAAGGAACCTTAATGTTCTTGAATCTATGATTCCAAAAAAGTCAGTGTTGCTGTGACCATTGTCGTGCCTTCACCCCTACTGGGGTTGAGATCAGGTAGCTCGTAGCTTTTGGGGTATTGTGTTGTAAATGGCGCCATTTGGGGCAGCTTAACTGATCCTTCGTGTTGCAACACTTGCATCGAAATCGTTGACCTATTATTTGTCTATCAAGGATACGAAGTGCACTGTCTGCTCAGACTGTCAACACGGAAAGGAATACAAGATTCCATAAACTAGCCCGAGGAGTTCAAAGTTTCATTTTGTGATTTCAAAGATGTGAATCGGTCCCCGGCTTCAGATTATGATGTGATGCTGTAGTTAGCGCCCTATATTCACTCCTAGTTTTTGAGGTTTGTTTAAAGTCAAAACCTCTCAAAGATGAGCAATTTGGCTTGTAAGTTGCTGCATTGTCGGGGGAGGAATTGCCGCGCGCTATTGGGGCTGGGGGTGGGGGCGGAATTGCCATGCCCTCGCGCTTCCACAGACATGCCAAGCGCGCACACGGTAAAAATTAGCTGTTTGTCCGTGTGCCAGCTGTTGTATGGGCTGCTGAGCGAGTCCTGAATTGTGTGTGTGTGTGCTCGTGTGTGTGTTTGTGTATGCATGCCATATGCCACTGTGCACAACTGCTGTCCCCACGACACAAGGGGACCCTAGAGGCACTGCGGAGGAGAATAACAAGGAGGGTCCCAGGTGTCGGAGGGAAGGGCTTTGCGGAGCGGCTTAACACTCTGGCGCTCTTCAGCCTCTGCGATGCGGGTTCCCGAGGTTCACAAGCCACTCCACGGGATCAAGTAAACTAGCAGCAATGTTTTCAAACGGTGTAGCCGGACAAGAGGGCACAAGTTCATCGTCCTGAAGGGTACGATGGGGAGAAACGCATTACGTTATGCAGAGGGTTGCCTGGAAGGGTGGTTGAGGCTCGGATGTTCGTTTTGAAGAAACTGCTTGGTGTTGTAATTGCAAGGTGGGGAGGGTTGGGCTGCTGAAAGGATGGGATTGCGTCTGCTCCTAGTTCTTGTGTTCTTAGTAACTGGACTGTCGGGTCGTCTTTGTACAAACAGATCTTGTAAACCAGTAGTCCACCAGAGCTGTGGAGTCAGTACTTGAGTGTGGGATAAGCTGTGTTGGCGATGGAGAGGCCAGGATTTGCGTGCTCGGCCTTACATTTTGTAGATTAAAAAAAAATAGAGTGCCAATCTAGGTAACCCGAGTCCATGATCGGATCAGCCATGATCGTATTAAATGTTGGAGCAGGCTCGAGGGGCCTTTTGGCTGACTCCTGCTCCTATTTCTTATGTAAGAGCAAAGGTCCCTTGTGCAGAACGTTACAAACTTGAAGAGCATGGACAAGACGAGGGAATTCAGAAACCAGCGACTAGGTGCCGCTAAGTTTGAGGTTCGAAAGCCTGAAGATTGTCAAGGAAAAGAGAGGCTATTAGTTCTGCTGCTTCTGAGCTGAGGGTGTTAGTTGGGGAAAAGGTCCTTATTTCAATGCAGAAGGTGCAAGTGTATAGGAAAAGGTGTTGGGAGCTTAGGAGGAACACTGAGAGACAGCGAGCACAGTATCAATAAAATAGTCAAGGCTGCCACAGCAAGGGAGGGTTGGGAGGTATGGATAAAGGTTGGAGACTCCAGGTGAGAGAAGGTTCTTCAGCACACTCGCCTCTGAGTCAGAAGGTTATGGGCTTGAGCACAAAAATCTATGCTGACCGTCGAAGGGGCAGTGCTAAGGGAGCGCCGCACTGTCGAAGGGGCAGTGCTGAGGGAGCGCCGCACTGTTGAAGGGGCAGTGCTGAGGGAGCGCCGCACTGTCGGAGGGGCGGCTGAGGGAGCGCCGTACTGAGGGAGCGGCGCACTGTTGGAGGGGCGGTACTGAGGGAGCGGCGCACTGTTGGAGGGGCGGTACTGAGGGAGCGGCGCACTGTTGGAGGGGCGGTACTGAGGGAGCGCCGCACTGTTGGAGGGGCGGTACTGAGGGAGCGCCGCACTGTTGGAGGGGCGGTACTGAGAGAGCGCCGCACTGTTGGAGGGGCGGTACTGAGGGAGGTGCCGTCTTTCGGATGAGACGGTAAACCGAGGCCCCGTCTGCCCCCTCAGGTGGGCATAAAAGCCACATGGCACTATTTTGAAGAAGAGCAGGGGAGTTCTCCCTGGTGTCCTTGCAAATATTTATCCCTCAATCAACATCACAAAACCACTTTTTATCTGGTCGTGCTCACATTGCTGTGTGTGGGAGCTTGCTGTGCTGCCTTGTTTCCCACATTCCAACAGTGACCACACTTCAAAAATACTTTATTGGCTGTGAAGCGTTTTGGGCCATCCCGGGGTCGTGAAAGGCGCTATATAAATGCAAGTCTGTCTTTTGTGGGCTGGGATTGGAGTGAAACTGGAGACGTGTGGGTTCGGTTATAGCCTTGCTGGCATCAGCGTGGTCAGTTTGGGTCAAAGATTACACGCATCACATGATCCAAATAATGCCTCTGACGGTATCCTGTTGTACAATCCATGGAAAAGCTCAATGCTTGCCTCCCACTGCTGAAATTTGCAATATGATGGCTGGACATCTCGTATTCTACTTCATATACTTTGCAGGCCTTGTGCTGGAAATTTAAATAAGTGCTTTGTTATTGCTCGAGGAAATTAATCACCTGTGGATAAATACTAAAGAAATTAAAATTCTCTCCCTGGGTACTTCAGTTTTCTGATTTGGAAACGATGCCTATCTCGGGTTTAATGAGGGCGAAATCTCGAGAGCAACCACCTTTGTCTATCTGGTACCAATACGTGGTTTTATGTGTGTGATTGAAAGCTTTTGTAAGCTGTATATCTGCTCTGTGCAGAATTCCTTGAAACAACATATTTGTTGGAACCACCTCCCAGGTTGAAATCCAATGGGCTGGATTTTTCGCTGCTGTCTGCCTGTGTTCTCGCCCCGAAGGGACAGCAATAGAGGCGGTGCGCTCTTCTGGGTGGATTGCCAGCTTCCAGCGCCTCGCCGCGGGTTTTCGGGCCGGTTTCGGCACGGAGCATTACCGCTCGGAAGAGGCGAGCCGGCGTGCAATACCCGTGGTTGCGACGCCGGCTCGACCTTTGACTCCCGCCTGACCCGTCGCGTGCCGTGCTGGGGACTGCCTGCCAAAGCAGGCGTTTCGAGTTGTAGCGGCTGCAGCAGGTAAGTAATGTCGACCTCGGGTAAGTGTCATTGTATTTTTTTGTGATTTATGTGGTGGTGTGGGCTGTGTATTGTGAATGTTTCTGGTGGGTTTGTTTCAGGGTCCGCCCCCCCCCCTCCCCCCGCCTCTGAGTGCTCCCAGGCTGGCTCTTTAGTGCGGTATTTTCCCATGCTCAGCCGGCCTAGTGCCCTAAATACACCAGAATACTTTTCTGGAGCAGGGCGAGTCTTAAAATTGACATCTACAATTCTGCCCTCTTGCGCATCCCCCGGGTTCTGTCGCTCCACCATCGGCGGCCATGCCTTCAGCTGCCCGGGCCCCAAGCTCTGGAACTCCCTCCCTAAACCTCTCTCCTCTCCTCTCCTCTCTCTCTCGCTCCTCCTTCAAGATGCTCTTAAAACCTACCTCTTTGATCGAGCTTTTGGTCACCTGTCCTAATATATCCATGTGGCTCCGTGTCAAATTTGAGTTTGATGATAAAGCGGTGAAGTACCTCCCTTACCGCTCTGCCCCACACTCAGGGCCCAGCTGCCCAATTCTGCTGACTGAGGCGCAAACTTACACAGGCGGTATCCCTGCCGTCCTTAATGCCCCGAAATCCTAAAAGCCGAAATTCCAACCCGATAGCTATTTGAAATGCCTGTTTCGTTACAAAACAGTCGGACTAAACTGGGCAAGCTGGGGTTGCAGCTTAGCGGCATGTGGGGCCGCTTCATTCCAATGGTTATCAGTTTCTGCAGGACAACAAGTGGCGTTTATATAGTAGTATTATAGTATTAGGCAGTCCCTCGAATCAAGGACGACCCGCTTCCACACCAAAAAGGGATGAGTTCACAGGTGTTTCAATGAGGGATCTGACATTCTAGGTGCCGAACTACATCCTGAAGGGTGGAAGATGCCTGTGCGTGAATTTTTTTAACGTGGGGTGGCCGTTGCACACCAGCCACCACACGGGCTTGACAGAGCTAGGCCTTGTTCCAGTGGCAAGCGTTAACCAGGACGACTGGAGACCAAATCCAAGATGCATTAATAATAATCTCAAAGGATATTTGCTTAAAATTAAGATCAGCTCAGTGTGAAATCTTAGAATCAACGTTGGTAGAAACTTGCGATGTTTGATCACTGAATTTCAGTGTTCGCTTTGACATACAAGTCATCATCATCATCATCATAGGCAGTCCCTCGGAATCGAGGAAGACTTGCTTCCACTCTTAGCATGAGTTCTTAGGTGGCTGAACAGTCCAATACAAGAACCACAGTCCCTGTCACAGGTGGGACAGACAGTGGTTGAGGGAAGGGGTGGGTGGGACAGGTTTTCCGCACGCTCTTTCCGCTGCCTGCTCTCATGATTTCTGCATGCTCTCGGCGACGAGACTCGAGGAGCTCGGCGCCCTCCCGGATGCACTTCCTCCACTTAGGGCGGACTGGTCTTTGGCCAGGGACTCCCAGGTGTCAGTGGGGAAGTTGCACTTTATCAGGGAGGCTTAGAGGGTGTCCCTGTAACGTTTCCTCTGCCCGCCTTTGGCTCGTTTGCCGTGGAGGGGCTCCGATTAGAGCGCTTGCTTTGGGAGTCTCGTGTCAAACATACGGACAATGTGGCCTGCTCAGTGGAGCTGATCAAGTGTGGACAGTGCTTCAATGCTGGGGATGATGGCCTGGACGAGGGCGCTAATATATGTGCGTTACATACAAGTGGTGTGGCATACATCTACATTCTTGCACTGGGAGCTTCTTGTTAATTTCCAAAGGAATGCCACATTTTTCTTACTCAAGAACCATCAAGTTCTTTGTCGGTCAAACGAGTGCAACTGAAACAAATGCATCTACCACAGAAAGTTGTTGAGGCCAGTTTATTAGATATATTCAAGAGGGAGTTAGATGTGGCCCTTACGGCTAAAGGGATCAAGGGGTACGGAGAGAAAGCAGGAATAGGGTACTGAAGTTGCATGATCAGCCATGATCATATTGAATGGCGGTGCAGGCTCGAAGGGCCGAATGGCCTGCTCCTGCACCTATTTTCTATGTTTCTATCTCTGGAAAAAGATTAGGATCCCAACAATGGCTCAACCTATTCAGGAATTTGCATAATGAAGAATAACCAGCACAGTTGCCGGGTTGGTTGGGGTGCCTTTTAAGCTTGGAGTAGGTGACATGCAATTGAGTCTTCACGGATGCAGAGAACACTTCCTCCGCCCCCCCCCCCCCCTTTGTCAAGTGCACCGTTTAAAAATGATGATGCTTCTGTGTAAATTGAGCATTAAAGTCTTTCATCCCCCCCCAACTCTGCCGACTTCTCGTTTGCATTGTTGTGAAACAGATGAAAATCTCCTGAACCTCCTGATGCATTCTGTTTTATTAACCACACTCTCTCCAAATGACTCTCTCGCTCTCTATTTATTGCAAAACCGGTTTTGTGTTTGATTGCAAAACTGAAGGGGAGGTGGGAGGCGAGGCAGCCGCGTTCTGTGCCAACGCTCGCTAATCCCTCACCCAGGCTTTCCAGGCCGTAAGCTTTTGATGGCGCTCTGATGAATTATGGCAGCGAGGAAGGAGTCGGAAAAGGGAGAGGGATGCTAGGAACCTTGAGAAATTTGAGGCATGCAAACCAATATTAAAAGCTGAGTCGGCAAAGAAAGGCTGCAATCTGCTGAAAAGATAAAACTGCAGTGCAGGGTGTAAAATAAATGTTTAATGTTACTCTCGTTGAAATGAGTCAATCTTTCAGCATGTAATTTTAAAAATGGTGGTGCATAGCATAATGCAGTCTTTAATTATTAAACTTGTATTGTTAGTTTGGATTCCAAATGTCGATTCTGCCCTCCTGAGCATCCCTGATTATAATCGCTCAAACATTGGCAGCCGCGCCTTCAGCTGCCTGGGCCCCAAGCTCTGGAACTCCCTTACGGCTAAAGGGATCAAGAGATATGGAGGGAAAGCAGGAATGGGGTACTGAAGTTGCATGATCAGCCATGATCCTATTGAATGGTGGTGCAGGCTCGAAGGGCCGAATGGCCTGCTCCTGCACCTATTTTCTATGTTTCTAAACCTCTCCCCCTCTCTTTCCTCCTTCAAGAGCTCCTTAAATCCTACCTTTGACCAAGCTTTTGGTCACCTGTGGTAATTTCTACTTAATGCAGTATGGTGTCAAATTTTTCTGACATAACACGCCTTGGGACGTTTCACTACTGTTGTGCATCTGTAAAGCATGCACTCCCATGTTCTGCCACCAGGGAGCTCATCTCCGGAAGTCCCAAGGGATCCCAGCATCCCTTGGGAGCACTGTATATAAGCCGGCCCCTAAGGCCTGTTCCTCACTCTGGAGTGTCTTATTAAAGACTTTAACCTCCCTGTGTGCAGCCTCATCTGTGTTAGGAACACAATAACTACGTTAAAGGCGCTATATAAATACGTTGTTGTTGAAACTCAATAGTTTTGACGCCAGTTTTTAAAAAAATTACGATTGTACCTCCACGTTTCTTTCTCGCTCGCTCTCTCGGGTGCTGCCTCTCGAGGGGGTAGGGTTCAAGGGGCACCGTCCACTTCCGGGAACCTCGGCCAAGCCACCATGCTTTGAGGGTGCCGAGACGCAAGCCTTGGCAGGCAGTCGGGCAAGGGCAGAGCTGCCCGGGGCTCGCTGCCCAACCCGCAGTAAGAATGTTGGCTTGTTCAAATGAATGGTATCTGCCTGCACAGCATCTGTTTGCGTTTACCTGACATGGTAAAAGAGTGCAGCATATTTTCCAAACCCTTTCTTTACAGTAGCATAGGAGCAGGAGGAGCCTGTTCCGACATTCGATTCGATGATGGCTGATCTGCAGCTCTACTCTATTTATCCGCATTGGTTCCCTAACCCTTCATATCCTTACCCGACAAAATCGATCCACCTCCGTTGTGACATTGACTCTCTGTTTTCCCCCCCCCCCAGCCAACCTCGACAGCTTTTTGGGGGGGAGAGTTCCAGATTCCCGCTATCCTTTGTGTGAAGAAGTGCTTCCTGACATCACCCCGAACACAACCTAGCTCTAATTTTAAGGTGACGCCCCCTTGTTCTGGACTGCCCCCCTCACCAGAGGAAATAGTTTATGTCTATCAAATCCTTTAATCAGCTTAAACACCTCGATTAGATCACCCCTTAATCTTCTATACGCAGGGAAATGCACGCCTCGTCTGTGCGTCCATCCTGTGCATCATTCTGGTTATTTCAATACTCTCTCAACTTCAACCAAGCCAATTAATTATCCGCAAGAGTATTGGGCACGATTGGCGCTACCATGCCTGTTGCACACTGTGATGATGATGCTGTATGCTGTTATTGGGGCTAGGACCTTGTTGCAATGGCTGTTCTCCCTATATTGGGTATGGACAGCTAAAGTTTGGTGGTCGTCATTGGGGTACAAGAGTGTCTTGGGCTGCTCTTGTTGATGGTGTGTCGGCACGCAACAATTCCTCTTGCGTGATGAGGCAAGATAGGTCCCACAGGCTGCTATCTGCGACAGCAGACAGCCCAGTGCTCTTCCCTCCTTGGCTCGCAACAGATGGCAAAGAGACAAGCCCAGTACTGTTAAAGCAAAACCAGGGCGATTGGCACTGAAACGTCACCGGGCGTGCATAAACACTATGTCCTCGTACCAATGTAAAATGCCACAAAAACATGAAACCACTGCATCTTGTTCTGCTATCTGAACTCGGCCCTAAAAAAAACTCTCCATACATTCAGTCCTGTGTCGGGTCGGCATTTTTCAAAACAAATTGTGAAGTTCCTTGGCATTTTCAAGAGTAAAACTGAACCATTCAGAGGCTTGTGCCTGTTAGACCATATTGGAACATAGGAACAGGAGGAGGCCATTTAGCCCATCTGCCATTCAGTTAGATCACGGCTGATCTATGACTGAACTCTCTCTACCTGCCTTTGCCCCATATCCCTTAATATCTTTGATTAACAAAAAATCTATCAATCTCAGATTTAATATTAACAATTGACCTAGCATCAATTGCTGTTTTCGGAAGAGTTTTCCAAATTTCTACCACCCTTTGTGTGTAGAAGTGTTTGATAAATTCACTCCTGAAAGGCCTGGCTAAGTTCCAGGTAAGGAGGGGAGGGGTGCTGCACTGTTGGAGGGGCTGTCTTTTGACTGAGCCATAAAACCGAAGCCCTGTCAAGTTGACGTCGAAGATCTCGCAGCACTATTCCGAAGAGGAGCAGACGAGTTCTCCCCGGTATAGTTTGCGTAATATCTCCTCGTAATTTAACCCACTCCAGATATAATTCCAGTGAAACTATGCTGTGCTCCCTCCAAGGCCAACATATCCTTCCTAAGGTGTGGAAACCTTTTGGAGAACTGGGGGTTAGGGAGAAGGGAGGGAGAATGGATTGTCGATCTGGGTTTGGACTGAGATCTGTGTCTCTTTTACTACCTTGCTCAGGAATACTTAGGAATACCAATATAACAGTGTAGAAACTAGTCCTAGAATACAGTGAGACCTGGTTATTGGCCACCTCTTATGTTTTTTTTTAATGAGCGCTTTATCCACACACCATCTTCCCCACATGATCCCAATTGAAGCTTTCCTCATTTGCTGAGAAGCTCCGTGTGCATCGAAAATGTTGAGGGGCTAAATGGCCTGCCTCCTGTTCCTATGTCAAACCCTGATGACATGATTCTGTCTCTCTCTTCCCCAGAAAGAATTATTTTTACATTGCCAGTCCCCATCAATATGTATTAACGGGCCAGGAAAAGTATGTTGCACGTGATAAGAACATCATAAATAGGAGCAGGAGTAGGCCATCTGGCCCCTCGAGCCTGCTCCGCTATCCCATACAATCATGGCTGATCTGATCTTGGCCTCAACTCCACTTCCCCGCCGCTCCCCATAACCCTTGACTCCCTTATCATTCAGAAATCTGTCCATCTCCGCCTTAAATATATTCAAAGACCCAACCTCCGCCGCTCCCTGGGGTAGAGAATTCCAAAGATTCACGACCCTCTGAGAGAAGAAATTCCTCCTCATTTCCGTTTTAAATGGGCGACCCCTTATTCTGAAACTATGCTCGCACGAGGGGAAACATCCTCCCTACATCCAACCTGTCCAACCCCCTCAGAATCCTATATGTTTCAATTCTTTTGAGTTGATGGTCCTTTTTGTGTGCGTAATCACTTTGTGCATTCATGGAAATGGGTCCCAGGGAACATCTGCACAAACTGAGCCCCGCAGTCTCCACGCACTGCCCTCTAGGGTGACGGCAGTGGCTCAGTGGGCAGCTCTCTCGCCTCCGAGTCTGAAGGTTGTGGGTTTGAGTCCCGCACCAGAGACTTGAGCACGTAATCTAGACTGGCACTCCAGTGCAGTCCTGAGTGGTGGGAGCGCTGCACTGTTGGAGGGTCCGTCTTTCAGATGAAACGTTAAACCGAGGCCCCGTCTGCCCCCTCAAGTGGACGTAAAAGATCCCACGGCCACTATTCCAAAGAAGAGCAGGGAAGTTCATCTAACACTAAATATCGTTGCAACGAAACCGTTTATTGTGTTCGACCAAGTCTTGACACACACGATGTCTAAGCAGTTGTCATGCAGAGCAGTAAATTTCCCACAATACAACAATGACTACACTCCAAAAGTACTTCATTGGCTGTAAAGCGCTTTGAGATGTCCGGTGGTCGTGAAAGGCGCTACATAAATCCAAGTCTTTCTTTCTTTGAAACAATATTACTCCGCTTTTCCTCTTAGCAGAGAGTTGTAACCATCATCCATCCTTTCGCTCTTTGTGGTGGCCGGGGCCATTGGATGGAGCAGTGTGCGGCGGTATACCACTGCAGGGAGCAGCGCGTGCTGCTGCAGGAGGGCGACTGCGACGAAGCCAGGTCGCTGACTGCAGTGCGGGCAGGCGCAGCAGGAGGGGCGAAGGAGCAGCGAGAGATTGTGGAGGGAAGTGATCGGGGCCCAAGAGAGGCGTGAATCTGGGGCCCAGAAGAGGCGAGGGCCCAGGGGCAGCACGGGCCAGCCTGCACTGCGCTGTGTGTGCGCACTAAGCCCGTGCAGCAGAGCTGGTCTCCAGTCGTCCTGGTTAATCCTTGCCACTGGACCAAGACCTTGCTCTGTCAAGCCCGTGTGGTGGCTTGTGTGCAACGGCCACCCCACGTTAAAAAAATCCACGCACAGGCATCTTCCACCCTTCAAGATGTAGTTCGGGATCTGGAATATTTGGTCCTTCATTGGAACACCTGTGAACTCGTCCCTTTTTGGTGTGGAAGCAAGTCATCCTCACTTCAAGGGGACCGCCTGTGATCTCTCTCTAATTTGTGAAAGATCATTATAAGGATCAAGTCACGCACTGTCCTTGATGATTCATTATGTCGTGATAAGAGTTATTGTGAACAAGTACACCCCCAAAAAAAGAGGTATTCCCTGACAAAATACTAGATGGCCAATCTTGTCTGACATCTCGAGCCCATTGTCTATCACCCTATCGCTGTCTTGGGGCCCATTGTCCAGTTTCCCAGCTCGACCCTTATGAAACAGTCCTTGCCAACAAAAGATGCTCTCCTCGCTGACGAAGCTCTTCCTTTCGAAATGTGATCCGTCCTGGGAATGAACAACTTAACCATTTCATTATTTCATGCTGAAGTACATATCTACAAGTTATTTCTAAGTCAAAAGAAAACCTTAAAAAAAAAAAGAAGCGATTAAACCAAATCCTATGAATATATGTATATAAGAAGGCAGCGTACATCAGGAAAAATTGCAGGAGAATGGGGAAAGAAAGCGGAGGAATGTGACTAACTGTTCTTCGAAAGAGCCGACGTAGACTCGATGGGCCGAACGGCGGACTCCTGTGCTGTACTGTTCTATGGTCCTGTGATCAGTGTTCTGGGGCCAATATTCATCCCCAAAACCAACATCACAAACCGATAAATCTGAGTCATTATCTCTTTGGTGTTTGCGGGAGCTTGCTGTGCGCAAATGGGCTGCCGGGGGGTTTCCGACATTACAACAGCGACTGCACTTCAAAAAGTACTTCATTGGCTGCGGAGCGCTTGTGAGAGGCCCCGAAGCCGTGCAAGGTGCTATAAAAATGCAAGTCTGTCCTTTTTTTTAATCTTGATCCTTGCTACCGAGTGGGGGGCTGCCCCCCACTCCCTCCGGCGCTGGGGGGAACGGAACGTTACGCTGAGTTGTGTATTTTGCTGTGGAGTGGAGGCATGACTGCAGCTCCCGACACCCATCGCCATCTGGATTAAAGAGTCGCATGCAGGAGTGCCGGCTGCATGTCGGCCATTGGTTGCACTCCGTCAACACTAAACTGCCTCTAAGCAGCTTTTATATTGTACCATTCTACCGCAGGGATAAGAGGCTGATTTAATGATGCACTCTCAGGGAGCTGGTCCACAGCTGTTTGCCTGCTGGACTCTGGCCTTGAAGCAGGGTTGATAAAAAATTGCATCAGCTGGCTCGACAACTCAGGTTTACAGTTCTTTATACAATATTTCTCTCTCTCTCTCTCTCTCTCTCTCTCTCTCTCTCTCTCTCTCTCTCTCTCTCTCTCTCTCTCTCTCTCTCCCGCTCGTCCCCGTCTGTCTCTCTCTTGCCCCCCCTCTCTCTTTTTCCCCCCCCCCCCCCCCCCCCCTCTCTGTGTTTGCTTCCTTTGGAACAGAGTAGGCTGAGGGGAGACCTCATGAGGTGTATAACATTATGAGTGGCCTGGATAGAGTGGATAGGACGGACCTGTTTCCCTTAGCAGAGGGGTCAACAACCAGGGGGCATAGATTTAAAGTAATCGGAGGGGGGGGGGAAGGAAGAGAGGTTTAGAGGGGAAATGTCTTCACCCAGAGGGTGGTGGGGGTCTGGGGTGGAACTCACTGCCTGAAAGGGTGGTAGAGGCAGAAACCCTCGCCACATTTTAAAAAGTACCTGGATGTACACTTGAAGTGCCGTAACCCACAGGGCTACGGACCGAGAGCGGGAAAGTGGGATTAGGCTGGGTGGCTCTTTGTCGGCCGGCGCGGACACGATGGGCCGAATGGCCTCCTTCCATGCTGTAAATTTCTCCCCTTTTTTTTTTTCTCTCTCTCCGCCACCCCTCCTGCTCGCACAAACAGTAATTTAACTTTGGGATGAAAGCTGGTTTGCAGCATGAAATCAAGAGTTGAAAATGTAATTAGCACCATGCCAATCTGAAGTAAAGGGAGACAATCCTACAAATGCGCTCAGCTGGCCTGTAAACACAGCAGGTTCTGCTTTTCACTGGGGAAAAATGGATGTGTCAATCTCTCCAATCTGCTCTGAACCCCGTCCAGCAAACATGGCGTTTATCCAATTCCATCACCGTGAGTTCGTGGCCCTGGCTATAGGGAATAGGCGAATCCTCGGTGTGCAAGGGACAGGTTTTCCGTTATTGTGGAAATGCAGATGGAATGGGAATACCATCCTCAAAACATTCTCTGCAATCACAACGGAATTTTCCGCCTTCATGCACTGTCAACCAGTCCTAGCTGTCACCCGCAGAGCTCGGATCCTTTCCTCCCTCTGCCCCACCATCGGAGGTAATTCCCTCCCGTGGCCTCGTGACCTCCACCTTGTCAAATCCCACCTGTTTACTGAAGCCTTCCAAATCCTCTTTAATTTGCCTCCCCTGATCTGGTGCGCTGCTCTGCAAAGTACCTTTTTAGCATGTTATTAAAAGCTTGATATTAATCCAACTTGTTCATGCTGCTGCTTCAGCGAGGACACTCCATCAAAGCCAGTCTACATTTTGGAGACTCTTGTCTCGATTTCAATTTGGAACCTGCCCTATTTCCCTATCATCATCTCTAATTGAGGCGTTGATAAGAGCCTCATCTTTTGTTCTCAGGTTTAATTCTGCGGGTGTTACGTCTAATCACCATGTCTTCACTGTAGCTTTCATATAGCACTTAAGACAAAGCAAGAGAAATCTTTCTTCCATTTATTTTATTTCATTCGCGGGATGTGGGCATCGCTGGCAAGGCCCGCATGTCTTGCCCGTCTCGAGTCCTCTGGGAGGATAGACGCACCAACATTAGTGTCCTCGAGCAGGCCAACATCCCCAGCGTTGAAGCACTGACCACACTCGACCAGCTCCGCTGGGCAGGCCACCTTGTCCGCGTGCCCCGACACGAGACTCCCAAAGCAAGCGCTCGACTCGGAACTCCTTCACGGCAAGCGAGCCCCAGGTGGGCAGAGGAAACGTTACAAGGGACACCCTCCTTGATAAAGTGCAACATCCCCACCGACACCTGGGAGTCCCTGGCCAAAGACCAGTCCGCCCTAAGTGGAGGAAGAGCATCCGGGAGGGCGCTGAGCACCTCGAGTCTCTTCACAGAGAGCATGCAGAAAGCAAGCGCAGGCAGCGGAAGGAGCGTGCGGCAAACCTATCCCACCCACCCTTCCCTCAACCACTGTGACAGGGACTGTGGTTCCCGTATTGGACTGTTCAGCCACCGAAGAACTCATTCTCAGAGTGGAAGCAAGTCTTCCTCGATTCTGAGGGACTGCCTATGGTGATGATGATGAATCAGTACTTGGAATGGACATGTGGGTAAGTGCAAAGGGAGGGAAGTTGCTGGAGCCATTTAAAATATTGGAGTCATATCCCAGTAAGAGCAGGTGTCTTCGGGAGAGGGAGGGGACAGACCACAAAATAAATGGCTATTTTAAAAAATCGAACAAAAAGCAATAAAATGAGGAGTGCTAAATATTTTACTAGGTGATTGGTCTGTGCGCAAAGCTCCAGGTACTGATTTCAAAATTGTGATTAGAAAGAAAAGTACTGAGATTCTTTTTAAATTTTCACTCAAAACCTTTTTAATTTTCACTTTCTCTTCGCTCCCTTTCGTTTCCATTCTCTCGTCGCTTTCTATTTCTTCAGATGATACTGTGCTGATTTGCGCTCTCCAAGCTTCTCGAAGCAGTTTTGTTTAAACCCTCGGTCTGCTGGTACTGTGGCTGGCCTGGCGAACGGTCCTGAATCTGGGACGAGGGGGCTATTGGTCGATAATGCTTGCTTTCGTTTGCTGGGAGCCGGTAGGCGGAGATCAGGATGTTGAGCACTGATCCAAGAGAGTCCAACTGATTTGACCAGTTGATGTGTTACATAAGAACATAAGAAATAGGAGCAGGAGTCGGCCATTCGGCCCCTCGAGCCTGCTCCGCCATTCAATATGATCATGGCTGATCCGATCATGGACGCAGCTCCACTTGCCTGCCTGCTCCCCATAACCCTTGATACCCTTATCGTTCAAATATCTCCCATCTTATATATATTCAATGAGCCAGCCTCCACAGCTCTCTGGGGCAGAGAATTCCACAGATTCACCACCCTCTGAGAGAAGAAATTCCTCCTCATCTCCGTCTTAAATGGGTGGCCCCTTATTCTGAAACTATGTGCCCCCTAGTTCTAGATTCCCCCACCAGGGGAAACATCCTCTCTGCATCTACCCTGTCCAGCCCCCTCAGAATCTTGTACGTTTCAATAAGATCACCTCTCATTCATCTGAACTCCAATGACTATATTATTATACATTCATACTTAAACCACACAGATTTCGTTCTGCGCAGCTTCAGGGTCCATTGGCAGCAGTTTCTGGGTCCGTTGGCAGCAGTCACTCCATTGTTTTAATCAACCTGCTCGACCATTCCTCATAAGACAATCCCCTCATCTCACAAATCAACCGAGTGAACCTTCTCTGAACTGCCTCCAAAGCAAGTGTATATATCCCTCCTTTAAATAAGGAGACCAAAACTGTACGCAGTACTCCAGGTTCTTCACTGCAGCTAACAGCATTGTCTTCGTGACCCCTCCGTTTGTCCCACACACACAGCTTTTTCAGGTGTCTGCCACAGCTCAGTGGGTAGCACTCTTAAGCCAGAAGGCGGTGGGTTCAAGTTGCACTCCAGAGACATGAGCACAAAATCCAGGCTGACATGCCCAATGCAGTACAGAAGGAGCGCTGGTATTGGAATGTGCTTGTTTGATCCTGCAAACGAAAGAACTTTCATTTATATAGCACCTTTCTCGACCTTAGGACGTCCCAAAGCACGTCATAGACAATATGTATTTGTTAAGTGTAGTCAATGTTATTATGCACATCGAGGTTCCACAAACAGCGATGTGATATCAGCCAGGCTCTCTGTTTTTGATGTTGGTTGAGGGATAAATATTGGCCCCAGGACACCGTGGAGAACTCCCCCTGCTCTTCTTCCAATAGTGGCCCCGGGATCTCGTGTCCACCCGAAAGGGTAGACCTAGCCTCGGTTTAACATCTCATCCAAAAGACCGCCCCTCCGACAGCGCGGCGCTCCCTCAGGACTGCCCCTCCGACAGCGCGGCGCTCCCTCAGGACCGCCCCTCCGACAGCGCGGCGCTCCCTCAGGATCGGCACTGGGAGCATCCGAGATGGCAACAACTTCAGCCACGTGAGTCTCATCGGAGAAATTGGCGTAGCCGAATGGATTAACTCAGCACAGCCCAGGGATTGAACCCAAGCTCTTTTTGGGGCCGTGCAAGTGCCTTCACTGGCAGCATTCTGTACTCAAATACGCTGGAGTACTGGAGGCACTGGAAATGCTCAGGACCTGTATTTCGCTTCCACAAGTTGTTTGAATTTGAAAGCAAGAGCTGAAATTCTGTGCGCTGTTTGATTGAAGAAGTGTTAAATGGAGCGGCTGTTTTGATCTGGTTTCTGTTAGTGAGATGCAGTATCGGAAGCTATACTATGAGTGTGTTACAGTGAGGAGCTTTGGGTGGAGAAGTCATTTAATATGGTTTCTCTATTTGCAGTGTGGCTCATCGACTGGATGCGTGTTACACCAGTGTTTGTGGTACATTATATTCACATTTCTGATTTGTTCAAAAGCCTCAAGAATTGCAATACTGGTGAGCTTGAGTGTTAAATAGCAGTAAAAGAAAAAAACGTACATCCATTTCGTGAAAGAAGGAAAAAAGAATGACTTGCATTTCTATAGCGCCTTTCACGACCACCAGATGTCCCAAAGCGCTTTACAGCCAATGATGTACTTAGTGTAGTCACTTGTAATGTGGGAAACGCGGCAACCAATTTGTGCACAGCAAGCTCCCGCAAACAGCAATGTGATAATGACCCAGATCATCTGTTTTAGTGATGTTGGTTGAGGGATAAATATTGGCCCCAGGACACCGAGGAGAACTCCGCCCCCCGCTCCTCTTTGAAATAGTGGCCATGGGATCTTTCACATCCACCTGAGAGGGCAGACGGGGCCTCGGTTTAACGTCTCATCCGAAAGACGGCACCTCCGACAGTGCGGCGCTCCCTCAGCAACTGCACTGCAGTGTCAGCTTAGATTTTTGTGCTCAAGTCTCTGGAGTGGGACGTGAACCCACAACCTTCTGACTCAGGCGAGAGTGCCTTCTCGCGTCTCGGAGTGAATTACATTGCTCAGTTAATGGGGTAAACGTGGCAGCCATTTTGCACACAGCAAGGTCCGCACGCAACAGTAAGATAAATGACTAGTTAATCTGGTTTTGTGATATTGGTTGAAGGAGGAATGGCAACCAACAAGACACTGGGGAAACCCCCTCATCTCCAGATCGTGCAGTAGCATCCACTTGAATCACCAGAGCAGGCCTGGATTTAACGTCCTATCGAAGAACAACCCTTCTGACAGCAACCTTGGCCTCTGCTATGGGCTCAAGTCCTGGCATGAAACTCGGTAGTTCTGACACGGCTGAGAGTGATACCAGTTACACCAAGCTGCTGCTACAAAAAAACAAGATCACAACGACAGCGTCAAGGCTGATAACAGTAGAAGAGACGACAAAGTTGTTAAGATGTCTGCCTTTGATCAGTGGCACCACGCTCGGCTCTGAGTCAGAAGACCGTGGGTTCAAGTCCCACTGCAGAAACTTGAGAACCTAATTTGGCTGGCGGGTCCCAGTGCAGTACTGAAGGTGTGCTGCCATTTTTCAGATCACACATTAAACCGTCTGCCCCCTCGGGTGGATGCAAAAGATCCCATGGCCACTATTTAGAAGAGGAGCGGGGGGCGTTCTCTCCGTTGTCCTGGGGCCAATATTCATCCCTCCACTAACATCCCTAAAATAGATGATCTGGTCATTATCATCATAGGCAGTCCCTCGGAATAGAGGAAGGCTTGCTTCCACTCCTGAAGTGAGTTATTTGGTGGCTGAACAGTCCAATACGAGAACCACAGTCTTTGTCATAGGTGGGACAGATAGTCGTTGAGGGAAAGGGTGGGTGGGACTGGTTTGCCACACGCTCTTTCCGCTGCCTGCGCTTGGTTTCTGCATGCTCCCAGCGATGAGACTCTGCTCAGCGCCCTCCCGGATGTACTTCCTCCACTTAGGGCGATCTTTGGCCAGGGACTCCCAGGTGTCGGTGGGGATGCTGCACTTTATCAGGGAGGCTTTGAGGATGTCGTCGTAATGTTTCTTCTGTCCACCTTTAGCTCGTTTGCCATGAAGGAGTGCCAAGTAGAGCACTTGCTTTGGGAGTCTCGTGTCTGGGCATGCGGACAATGTGGCCCAGCGGAGCTGATCAAGTGTGGTCAGTGCTTCGATGCTGGCCTGGTCGAGGACGCTAATGTTGGTGCATCTGTCCTCCCAGGGGATTTGCAGGATCTTGCAGCGACATCGTTGGTAGTATTTCTCCAGCAATTTGAGGTGACTACTGTATATGGTCCATGTCTGAGCCATACAGGAGGGCTGGTATCACTACAGCCCTGTAGACCATGAGCTTGGTGGTAGATTTGAGGGCCTGGTCTTCAAAGACACTTTTCTGCAGGCGGCCGAAGGCTGCACTGACGCACTGGAGGCAGTGTTGAATCTTGTCATGATTATCACATTGCTGTGTGTGGGAGCTTGCTGTGCGCAAATTGGCTGCCGCGTTTCCCACATTGCAACAGTGACCACAGTTCAAAAAAAATACTTAATTGGATGCAAAGAACTTTGGCACGTCCCGTGGTCATGAAAGACGTTCTAGAAATGCAAGTTCGTTCTTGTAGCAGTGGTGATTAGATGACGTTAAGCTGAGGGGTTTAAAAATCCTGAGGATTATAGAAAAACGAGTGAAGAAGGTGAGGGAGATCCACATTTCTGGAGAGAATGAATTCAAGTAAGAAGCTTAAACACTGATATTAAAGATGAGTATGTAGGGAAGAGAGAGGCGTTTCTATTTAGTGTGTATGTATATATATATATTTTTTTTACATTTCTAATCCAGGAAGCATAATGATTAAACCTTACAGGAAATGCAATAAAAGTTGCTGCACTCAATTGATAAATGGTGAAATCGGTTTTCCCTGCAGAGGAAATAGATATTTTCCCATTTTGCAGAACCGCACGCTATGTTGCAAAGTATCAAGTACCTCGATATTTCAGACATATTTCAACAGAGCACCTCCTTCCCGCCACCCCCCCTCCCGAAAATGTAATCGAGTGCTTCAGATATTGTAAAGGTCACGTACAGATTTGCATATAGAAAACCAACGGCTGTGTGCTAGAAGTTGTGGTGGTACGTGATTGGGGGAGAAAAAACATACTTTCTCAGTTAAAAGTTTATCAAAGCTCCCCATTTTGCCACAATTAATTTTGTTCCCCCGGTGCGGAATTTGGATTCTGGGGCGTGAAGGGAATGATTAGGGAGAAGGTAAGTAAACGCCACAGATTCGAAGGGAGGAAAGCTAAAAGGGGAACTAGTCGGGGTGCAGCAAGCATTTATTAAGGAAAACTTGTGTTTCTAAAACGCTTCAGGACATCCCAAAGCGCTTTACAGCTACTTTACTTTTGAAAGTGCATCATCATCATAGGCAGTCCCTTGGAATCGAAGACTTGCTTCCACTCCTGAAGTGAGTTCTTCGGTGGCTGGACAGTCCAATACGAGAGCCACAGTCCCTGTCACAGGTGGAACAGATAGTAGTTGAGGGAAGGGGTGGGTGGGACTGGTTTGCCGCACGCTCCTTCCGCTGTAGTCACTGTTGGAATGTACGAAATAGAGTGACCAATCAAACCTTGCACTAGCTTTTTGTTCCCCCCCACAAATATCTTGGTGTGAGAGGGGGCTCTAGTGCAGCTGAGATTGAAAAATAATGATGCCAGCAGAATGAAGGGGTTTTTGACCGAGTAAATAAGGAGACACTGTTCCCAGGGGCAGGAGGGTTGGTAACCAGAGGGACACAGATTGACGATAATCGGCGATGGAACCAGAGGGGGGAGATGGGGAGAATGTGTTTTTTCACGCAACGAGTTGTTGTGATCGGGAACGCCCTGCCTGAAAGGGCGGTGGGAGCAGATTTAGGGGTACGGTAGCATAGTGGTGATAAGAGACATAGAAAATAGGTGCAGGAGTAGGCCATTTGGCCCTTCGAGCCTGCACCACCATTCAATATGATCATGGCTGATCATTCACCTCAGTACCCCTTTCCTGCTTTCTCTCCATACCCCTTGATCCCTTTAGCTGTAAGGGCCACATCTAACTCCCTTTTGAATATATCTAACGAACTGGCCTCAACAACTTTCTGTGGTAGAGAATGCCACAGGTTCACAACTCTGAGTGAAGAAATTTCTCCTCATCTCGGTCCTAAATGGCTTACCCCTTATCCTTAGACTGTGTCCCCTGGTTCTGGACTTCCCCAACATCGGGAACATTTTTCCTGCATCTAACCTGTCCAATCCCGTCCAGACTAATAGTACGAAGACCCGAGTTCAAATCCCACCACGGCAGCTGGAGAATTTAAATTCAGTTAATTGAATAAATTTGGAATTAAAAAGCTCGTATCAGTAATGGTGACCATGTAACTACCGGATTGTTAGAAACAACCAACTGGTTCACTAATGTCACTTTAGGGAAGGAAATCTGCCGCCCTTATCTGGTCTGGTCTATATGTGACTCCAGACTCACAGCAATGTGGTTGGCTTTTAACCACCCTTTGAAATGACCCAGCGAGATGCTCCATTGTACCAAACCGCTACGACTAAGTCAGTCCTGTGGGAGCACCTTCACCACACGGACTGCAGCGGTTCAAGGCGGCGGCTCATCACCAGCTTCTCAAGGGGCAATTAGGGATGGGCAATAAATGCTGGCCTTGCCAGCGACGCCCACATCCCATGAACGAATAAAAAGAAAGATTCAATGGTAATTCTCAAAAGGATTGGATAAATACTTGGAAAGAAATTGCAAGGCTTACTCGAAAGAGCAGAGAAGTGGGATTAATTGAACAACTCTTTCCAAGAGTCAGTACAGGCTCAATAGGCGGAATGGTCTCTTATTGTGCCGTGTTCTACGATTCTGTCAACTTGCAATTGATGAAGCACTTATTCCATTCTGAGGTAGGAAAATGCTTCACAGCAAATGAATTACTTTTGAAACATAGCCACTGTCATTATATAGGCAAACACAGCAGCCAAATTGTGCACAGCAAGATGCCACAAACAGCACCAGCTAAGTCTCCAGTTAATAATGCGTCAGCATATAATCTTTTTTTATGATGTTGATTGAGAGATTAAATATTGACCGGGGAGAACTCCCCCTGCTCTTCTTCCAATAGTGCCACAAGATGTTTTGTGTCCACCCGAGAGGGCAGACGGGACCTTGGTTCAGTGTCTCATACGAAAGGTGGCACTCCAATAATGAAGCACTCCCTCAGTACTCCAGTGCCAGCTGATGTTAGAAGTCTGAATATTTTTTGTTCAAAGGCTGAGCAATAATTGGACCAGATGCAGTAATGATGTCAACGTCATTAAGGGGGTTGAAAATGCAGTTGGTGTAGTAAAGGGATGAGTTTTAATGGAGCAGAACATTTTTTCATGATCTTCCCTTGTTCTTGCAAAAGCAATGTGGGCTACGAACGTGCTCTGGCTATCTTATGCATGCAGCTTATCTCAGCTGAGCAGCACTTGGAATTTGTTTTGTATTCATTCACGGGATGTGGCCGTCGCTGCCAAGGCCGGCATTTATTGCCCATCCCTAATCGTGATGAGCCGCCGCCTTGAACCGCTGCAGTCCAGTGTGGTGAAGGTGCTCCCACGGCGCAGTTAGGGAGGGAATTGCGGGATTTTGACCCATCGACGATGAAGGAACGGCCGACATATTTCCAAGTCGGGATGGTGTGTGACTCGGAGGGGAACTTGGAGGTGGTGGTGTTCCCAGGCGCCTGCTGCCCTTGTTCTTCTACATGGTAGAGGTCGCGGGTTTGGAAGAAGCCTTGGCGAGTTGCTGCAGTGCATCTTGTAGACGGTGCACGCTGCAGCCACGGTGCACCGGTGGTGGAGGGAGTGAGTGTTGAAGGTGGTGGGTAGCGTGCCGATCAAGCGGGCTGCTTTGTCCTGGATGGTGCTGTTACCTCCGTACCCCTGGGCTTGGTTGTCAGCCGTCGAGTGCGCATGTGTCAATATTTGCTGTGATACCAGCCTTGGTAGAATAGTCTGCCGCTGTCTAGGCTCTTTCACCTAGAAAGAGGGACTAACCGAGCAACATACGAGAGAGTGGATAGTGCCTGTGGAACTATATCCCAGCATAAGTCAGTGTTTGTAGGACATTAGGAAAGAAAAGTGATAGGGGGTAGGGAGGCAATTATTTTGAAAGTTCTTAATATTTCATGTTGTAGTAATGCTGGAAAGGAGGGATACCTGAGAGCACCGATCGACTTTGAGCTGCGTCCAATTGGCAGTTATGCTCCTGGTGCAGCCTCTGTCTCTACAGGGAGGTTCTGAGTCGGTACATGCTCTTGAACCCGAGCAACCAGCAGCCAAATTCCGGGTTTAACTCTGGTTGTTTGGTGGTGTGCAGGGCGAAAACCGAACGGGTTGAGCGCCGCGTAACTTTCTAAGTTGCGCCGCAGCAGGGCGGAAGCTGAGCGAGGCCAGTTCCTGGAGGTTACACTCGCAGTGTTTGTCTTTAATTCAGCTTGGGTGACTTCCCCGTCAAGTACATGGATGTGCGCTTGAAGCGCCGTAACCTACAGGGTTACGGACCGAGAGCTGGAAAGTGGAATTCGGCTGGGCGGCTCTTGGTCGGCCGGCGCGGACACGATTGGCCAAATTGGCCTCCTTCCGCGCTGTAAACCTCTCTGATTCTGTGATTTGAGTGCAGCCAGGTGATGAGAAGCTGAAACCAAAAGTAGAGAGGAAACCAAAACAAAAGCCCCAAATGAAGGAGTGTGACCAGGCTGATTCTTCTCTATACCACAGGGCTCAAATACTAGGGAGCAACAGTTTTTAAAAACCAGAATCACAGGAGGCACCATGCTAGTTCCACGGCAAATACTGATATATTAATCTAGTGTCGGGTCGACAGTACAGAAACCCAGGCCATTCGGCCCAACTGGTCTATGCCGGCAAACAAGAATTTGCTTGGATCCACATGAGCCTGCTCCCAGCCCTCTTCATCTCGCCCCACCAGCATACCCTTCGATTCCTTTCTCCCTCTTATGCTTATCTCGCTTCCTCTTAAGTGCTCAGCGATCGATCGCTATCTGGATCACAAGGGATAGGGGGATAGGGCGGCAAGGTGGAGTGGAGCTTGAAGATCAGCCATGATCTTATTGAATGGCAGAGCAGGCTCGAGGGGTCGAAAGGCTGCCTCCTGCTCCCATTTCTTGTGTTCTGAAATGCATTGATACTATTCGCCGCAACCCCTCCCTGTGGCAGAGAGTTCCACATTCCCACCGCTCTCCGGGTAAAGAAGTTTCTCCTTGAATTTATTCGTGACCGTCTCGTATTGATGGCCTCCTAGTTCTGCTCCCCTACAAGTGGAACCATTTTCTCCACTTCTACCCTATCAAATCCTTTCATAAGTGCATGATCAGCCATGATCATATTGAATAATGGTGCAGACTCGAAGGGCCGAATAGCCTAATCCGGCACCTATTTTCTATGTTTCGAAAAGCTTAAAAGACCTTTTATCAGGTCACCCCTCGGCCTTCTCGAGTTGAAATAGATCTAAACCATTTTAAAAATCGCAACTGAAAGATTAACTAAATAAGTTAAACTAACTGTGGAAAAAAATTGAAGTTCTAAATTAAATTTTAACAAAATTAAGCCTGACTGAACAAGTTTGAGACTTTATATGCAGGTGGGGGAACTTTAGGAGTTGGAGGCATTTTTTTTGTCTTGGGGAAGTAGTATGAATGTGTTTAAGAAACACCTTGGATGATTTGGACGAATTTGCAGAGCTTCGGACAAAGCGTGGAGGAATGGGGCTAATGGGAGAGTTCTTTCAAAGAACCAGTACTGACACGATGGACACAATGGCCTCCTTCTGTGCTGTGTGTCGCTGGAAAGAAAAGACTGATCTGATGCAAAGCTGGTCGACCATGAAATGGTTGGGCCTTGTGGTTTTTTTTTTCCAGCTTGCAAATACTCTTTGGGAGCACTTTGAATACAATCAGCATCATCGACTCCCACTCTTAAAATGAGTCCTTGCGTAGCTGAACAGTCCAATACAAGAGCCACAGTCCCTGTCACAGGTGGGACAGACAGTGGTTGAGGGAAGGGGAGGGTGGGACTGGTTTGCCGCACGCTCCTTCCGCTGCCTGCGCTTGGTTTCTGCATGCTCTCTGCGAAGAGACTCGAGGTGCTCAGCGCCCTCCTGGATGCACTTCCTCCACTTAGGGCGGATTGGTCTTTGGGCCAGGGACTCCCAGGTGTCGGTGGGGATGTTGCATTTTATCAGGGAGGCTTTGAGGGTGACCCTGTAACGTTTCCTCTGCCCACCTTTGGCTCGTTTGCCGTGAAGGAGTTCCGAGTAGAGCGCTCGCTTTGGGAGTCTCGTGACGGGGGCATGCGGACAATGTGGCCCTGCTCAGCGGAGCTGGTCAAGTGTGGTCAGTGCTTCAATGCTGGGGATGTTGGCCTGGTCGAGGACGCTAACGTTGGGTGCGTCTGTCCTCCCAGGGGATTTGTAGGATCTTGCGGAGACATCGTTGGTGGTATTTCTCCAGCGACTTGAGGTGTCTACTGTACAGCGCATACTGCAACTGGCCCTCGAATTGGCATATGCCTAGCTTAGTTCCACAGAACTGCATTTTAATTGGAGCTAACCGACCATCTTGACAGATCCTCTATAAATAGCAAGTGATCTTATAACCAGAGCCCCTCTGTTCAGTGACACTTCCCCACTGAAAGTACGATATGATTTTATTCCAAAACCCTGTCACAAGCACTGACTCGACCACAACCGCAAAACGCTTAGGTGCACTTGAGCAAAAATGTGTTAGAATAGTTGAGATATGAGAAAATGGTATAACATACCCTCAGTATTTCTATATCCAGGCAAGGGTTGCTAACTTTAATTTCTGTACTGGAGCATTTCATTAACTAATGGCTGTAAATCCCTATGTTAGCAGTAGCGTACAGGGGGAAATACCAACTGCTGGATTCTCTATCCGCCACAGCTTTATACAGACTGACGAGATTTAGCAAATGAGACGGCTGCATTGACAGCAGCTCTCAGTAAGAGAGTGTCGAGGTGCCACCTTGCCCTGCAAGGTGCCTTAATTCTAAGTGACGACACATGTGCATTTGTTTAACCTCTGGCTACACTCTAGTTGTCAGCTGTAGCTCAGTGGGTGGCACTCTTGCCTCTGACTTTCTCTGAGTCTGTCTGTCTCCCCTCTCTCCCCCCTTGCCCCTCTCTCCCCCTCCCCCTCCCCCTCCCCCTCCCCCTCCCCCT